>NC_041405.2:1502500-1802500 GCF_900747795.2 Erpetoichthys calabaricus | reverse complement strand
TGTGAGCCCCGGAAATCCATTACATCCTCCAGTGGTGTTGACACTCAGGTGGTGGGCTGTGACTCGACTTTGATATCTGACCACTTCTTTTTAATTTCAGGCACTGTGCGACTTTCTGAACTTGAACTTTTGAGTGCCTCCACCACCCTGTGCCACTCCATCAATTTTCTTCTGTTGTTTATACCACTGCTTAAGCCACCAAATACTACATTTTTCCTTGTGTTCTTCTTTTTTTACACATGCTTTTGCCTTTGTCTTTTAATATTTGTTTTTATTTACATATTTAAATAGGCGAAATTCTAGGATGGAGGTGCTGTAGGCTCATGCATGTGTGTTAAAAATCACATTGATTGGGATTTATAAAAGAAAGTGTATAGAACTTTGCTTACGCAGTTTTATTCATCTGATTATTTTTGTGTGTACGCAAATTTCTACTTTTGTCTGTACACCATGTTTTAGTGTGAATTCTACACAAGGCATTATACATGATAGATAGATAGATAGATAGATAGATAGATAGATAGATAGATAGATAGATAGATAGATAGATAGATAGATAGATAGATAGATAGATAGATAGATAGATAGATAGATAGATAGATAGATAGATCATTTTTTATTTTTTAAAACCAAACTTTATTGAATAAACACAGAAAAAAAATCAAAACAGTAAACCAAACTCAATCTTAAGTCATACAGAAAACATGTGCACACATTACTATTGATGAATATTCAGTTTCAAAACATTACATACTCAAAATTGTCCTTTTTGTGGTCTGAGGGAAACTGTTTATCATGCTTTTATGATTGTCTAACTCCTCTTCTGACACTGAATGGTGCGCACAAACCGCCACTGACCTTTATTATACCAGAAATGTCACTATAAAGTAACCGAATATCTATACTAATAAAAGGCAAAGCTCTCACTGACTCACTGACTGACTGACTCATCACTAATTCTCCAACTTCCCGTGTAGGTGGAAGGCTGAAATTTGGCAGGCTCATTCCTTACAGCTTACTTACAAAAGTTAGGCAGGTTTCATTTCGAAATTCTACACGCAATGGTCATAACTGGAACCTCTTTTTTGTCCATATACTGTAATGGAATGCAGCTTGATGGCCATTTGTGGCGGATTCACGTATCGCGTCATCACGCCTCCTATGTAATCACGTAAACTGAAAACAAGGAAGAGCCCCAAAGAGCGCTGAAGAAAACATTCATTACACAATTGAGAAGGCACAAGAGAGCGGCTCACGTGAACTGACTGAATGCAGCATGAGTGATCACTTCGATATTGCAGAAACAAAACACGGTGTACACCGTAAGTTTAAATTAACTTTATAGAAACGCTCCCGCTGACGTTTGCAATACCATATTCGCGACATACAAGTTTAATGAGAAGACACGAGGTATAAACGAGACTTTGGATCACTTTATAACGGACTTAAAATTGCTGTAGCAAGAAACTTTTAAGTGCCGGGTCTTAGCTAACATTAAATAAAGCCGTGGACATCGCAACATCACACAAGAGAGCGGCTCACATGAACTGACTGAATGCAGCACGAGTGATCACTTCGATGAATCAAACCTGTTCAAAAAACATATTACACAATTGATAATGTAGAAAAAGAAAATGAAGCGACTGACGCATACAGACATATTCATAAGTGCAGGTACTTCGGAAACAAAGCACCGTGTAAACCTAAAGTTTAAATTAAGTTCATAGACCTACAAAAGGTTGCCATTGATTTGAGGCAAGATTGCTTTTCTCCTGTACAACTATATGTTGCATTCTCAACAGTAAGCTTGCACGGATTGGTCATATTCCAACCGGAGTGCTGAACTGACAACGTGGTATACAAAGAGAACTATAACAATCGTAAAAAAAGAAAAAAAAAACAGCGGAGAACCCATGGATTAAATAAAAAGGCTGCTTCCTTGGCGAAGCAAGGAAAAAGGAAGACCTTATATGGCGTTCGTTTAAAAAACAGCAGAAAAGCTGTGTAAATCCTGCTTCACAAAAAAACAGCAGAGCGCCTCATATGAGCAGGCAGTCAGCTAAAGAAGGGAATCAATAAATAACTATAATCGTAATAAACGAACAAAAAATAGCGGAGAATCCGCGGACTACATAAAGGAAATGGGTACCTGAACAGAAAAGTGTGTCTCAGATAGCTACACAATAACTATAACAATCGTAATAAACGAACAATAAAACAATACAGAACCGCTAAGCAAGGAGAAAGGACGGCCTTATATGGCATTTGTTTATAAAACAGCGGAGAGGCTGTGTAAAGATCCTTAAAAAAATGGTTATTGGTATATTTTCCCTCAATTTAAAAAGGTTTTCTTTTCTTCTTAATAAAAATTTAAAAGCAGTACTTCACCGCTGCGAAGCGCGGGGATTTGGATATATATATATATATATATATATATATATATATATATATATATATATATATATATATATATATATGTGTGAATGTATGTACTGTATCTATATATGTATGTCTATATATATATATATATATATATATATATATATATAAATATATATATATATGTAGATATGTATATATATGTCTATATATATGTAGATATGTATATATATATGTGTGTATATATGTAGATATGTATATATATATGTAGATATGTAAATATGTATATGTATATATATGTGTCTGTATGTGTATATATATATATATATGTGTATGTATGTATGTGTGTATTTATATATATATGTATGTGTGTGTGTATGTATGTGTGTATATGCATGTGTATATATATGTTGATATGTGTATATATTTATATATATATATGTGGGTGTGTATATGTATATATATATATGTATATATGTATATATATTTATATGTAGATATGTGTATATGTAGATATGTATATACAGTATATGTATATATGTATATGTATATATATATGTTTACATAACCTCTTTAACACACTACTTCTCCGCTGCATAGCGTGGGTATTTTGCTAGTAATTAATAAAAGACTCCCCAAACCCAAAAGTCTTCATGGTATTCCATAAAAAAGAGTGACTGACCCTATCAAAAGCTTTTTCCTGGTCAAGAAATATAAGACCAGCCCGAAAACCAAACAGTTTTGCAGCAGCCAAAATGTCCCGAATTAAAAAAATGTTATTAAAAATGGACCTGCCAGCCACACAGTAATTTTGATCAGGATGCACCAGTCTCCCTTAAACTTGGACCATCCTGTTAGCTAAGGCTTTGGAGAGAACTTTATAATCTGCACATAAGAGAGACACTGGCCGCCAGTTCTTAATGAGACACAAGTCTCCCTTCTTCGGCAGCAGCGTGATCACAGCTCTACGGCAGCTTTGAGGTAACAAACCAGTTTTAAAACTCCACCGAAACACTTCCAACAAGTCCAGGCCAATGACATCCCAGAACTCTTTATAAAACTCCACTGGAATACCATCGATTCCTGGGACCTTCCCTGTTTTCAGCTGTCCCAGGGCTGTGGTGAGTTCTGCAAAGGTCACCTCACTATTTAGATCTGCCACATCTGCATTGGGAAGCTGCGGTAAGTCCTGCAAAAAAGCTTGTTTGTCTTCACTGCCACCATCTCCATCTTCAGCAAACAGAAGTTCATAAAATTCGTGGACCACCTGCCTTATTTCACTGGGCTCTTGTGTCTTTCTGCCATCGGGTGTTCTTATACAATGCAAGAGTTTACTCTGCAAGTTTTTTTTGTCTAAACCAAAAAAGTACTGCGTTGGTGCATCCATCTCAGTCAACCGCTGAAAGCGGGCCCTCACTAACGCCCCCTGAGCTCTCGTCTCAAGCAGGTGGGCCAACCCCAGTTTAGCAGTAGTCAGGCTCGCCTGCAGCTGCTCATTTGGACCCTTCTCTAGTAGCTGTTGAAACTCAGCTATTTGATTTTCCAAAGCTGCCATTTCTGACCGCAATACTTGGGTGACATTTCTGGTATACTCCTGACACAAGGCCCGGATGTGACTCTTCCCAACCTCCCACCACTGTTATAAGCTGGTGAACTCCTTCTTCATAGCCTTCCAACCTCCCCAGAAATGAACAAATAACTCTTTAAAGTTCTGATCTTTAAGGAGGAGTGTGTTAAAATGCCAGTATGGACTACGGGGTCTGTACACGTTAAAAAGAAGTGTACAACACACCAGACTGTGATCGGAGAAGCCAGTAGGCACAATAGAGCACACTTTAAATAAACCTAACAGGTGCTTAAAACTGTAAAAATGATCGAGTCTTGCCATTGAGATTGTGTTTCCACTCGTCCTCCCCCACGTGTATTGCCGACAGGCCCCATTTTTATACCTCCATTCATCTTCCAGCCCAAAGTCCTTAATTATTTTTCCCAGAGCTCGCGCTGAGCGAGGGTGCGGTTCCAGTCCATTGTTTCTGTCCATCCTTGAGTCAAGTGTACAATTAAAATCACCACCTAACACCACCACTTCCTCAGGGTCACACTCAGATAAAAGATCTCATAATTTGTTAAAGAAGTGGAGCCTCTCCTCACCCTCATTCGGGGCGTACACGTTAATAAAAGTGACAACACTGCCTTGAAGTTTTACTGTCACTTTCAAGAGTCTCCCTTTCACCAGCTCATCAGTCCTGCAGACTTCTACTTGAAGCCCTCCAAGAAATAAAATGGCCACTCCAGCACTAACGTTTGTCCCGTTGCTAAAGAAAATGTCCCCTTTCCAATCCCTGCTCCACTCCCACTGATTTTGCTCATCAATGTGGGTTTCTTGTAGAAAGGTGACATTCAAATCCTTTTGTCTGATAAAATCAAAAAGTGCGACCCTCTTATCATTAATATTTAGGGTTCCTATGTGTACACTTGCCATGGTACCTGAATATAAAGATGAACACACAATGAAACACAGGGACCACCACAAATACTGTGGAGTGGATTTAACAGGGGGCTTAGCCATTAGGTGGTGTTTAAATTAGACTGTTTCCTCAGTTTACTGGTTAAGTTCTTGAGCCTCACTAGCTCTTTAACGTGAAACATCGTGGAGACTGCTTTGTCCCGCCGCAACCCGCGGACAGACGATATAAAGAGCTCAATGTCTGGAAAAACTCAGCCACGTCCACCCCCTTTTTACCGGCGGTGTTCACCAAAAACTCTTTTACACTCTGAGCGCTGTAACCCCCCTGGCTTTTAACTTTGGAGGCAGCAGACCCATCGGAGATATTGCCGTCATTGTTCTCTTCCCCGACATTCCCCGCAATCGAAACGTCATCGGCCGTCTCTGCGAAGACGGGAAAATCCTCCTGACAAGGACCATAGGCGGGATCCTCTCCAATGACCCCCGAGCCCTGACTTAAAACAAGTTTCTTACGTGCCCGCTCTTCTCTTTCACCTTGCCTCTTCTGAGCAGGGCGTTTAAATTCACTTTTTTCCTCAGGCTCGTTGCTGCCTCCCTTGTCCATGTCTATGTCTCCCCACACACTTTCTGCTGCAACTGTTGTTTGACCTACCGTCTCGTTACCGCCTTCATTCGGCTCATTTCTGTGAGGCACTTGATCCTCCTGCCCTTCAGATCTAAGGGTAGTTATATTCTTAACACCCTGCGCCTCTACAAGCTCCTCTGCGCCATCAGCCACTACTGGACGACCTTCCACTTCCTGCCCCTCTTCTTCTGTATCTGCATGGCCATTTTTCTTGTTCCCTAGTTGTCTCTCAGGACACTGTTTAATTAACTGGGCTTCACTCCCGCACCCAAAACATTTCATTTCGTTAGAAGTGACAAAAATCACATAATCAAAACCTTCCACTCTACAGGTGCTGGTCATAAAATTAGAATATCATGACAAAGTTGATTTATTTCAGTAATTCCATTCAAAAATTGAAACTTGTATATTAGATTCATTCATTACACACAAACTGATGTATTTCAAATGTTTATTTCTTTTAATGTTGATGATTATAACTGACAACTAATGAAAGTCCCAAATTCAGTATCTCGGAAAATTAGAATATTGTGAAAAGGTTCAATATTGAAGACACCTGGTGCCACACTCTAATCAGCTAATTAACTCAAAAACCTTTAAATGGTCTCTCAGTCGAGTTCTGTAGGCTACACAATCATGGGGAAGACTGCTGACTTGACAGTTGTCCAAAAGACAACCATTGACACCTTGCACAAGGAGGGCAGGACACAAAAGGTCATTGCTAAAGAGGCTGGCTGTTCACAGAGCTCTGTGTCCAAGCACATTAATAGAGAGGCGAAGGGAAGGACAAGATGTGGTCGAAAAAAGTGGACAAGCAATAGGGATAACCGCACCCTGGAGAGGATTGGGAAACAAAACCCATTCAAAAATGTGGGGGAGATTCACAAAGAGTGGACTGCAGCTGGAGTCGGTGCTTCAAGAACCACCAGGCACAGATGTATGCAAGACATGGGTTTCAGCTGTCGCACTCCTTGTGTCAAGCCACTCTTGAACAAGAGACAGCGTCAGAAGCCTCTCGCCTTTGGACTGCTGCTGAGTGGTCCAAAGTTATGTTGTCTGATTAAAGTAAATTTTGCATTTCCTTTGGAAATCAAGGTCCCAGAGTCTGGAGGACGAGAGGAGAGGCACAGAATCCACGTTGCGTGAGGTCCAGTGTAAAGTTTCCACAGTCAGTGATGGTTTGGGGTGCCATGTCATCTGCTGGTGTTGGTCCATTGTGTTTTCTGAGGTCCAAGGTCAACGCAGCCGTCTACCAGGAAGTTTTAGAGCACTTCATGCTTCCTGCTGCTGACAAACTTTATGGAGATGCAGATTTCATTTTCCAACAGGACCTGGCACCTGCACACAGTGCCAAAGCTACCAGTACCTGGTTTAAGGACCATGGTATCCCTGTTCTTGATTGGCCAGCAAACTCGCCTGACCTTAACCCCATAGAAAATCTATGGGGTATTGTGAAGAGGAAGATGCAATACGCCAGAGCCAACAATTCAGAAGAGCTGAAGGCCACTCTCAGAGCAACATGGGCTCTCATAACACCTGAGCAGTGCCACAGACTGATCGACTCCATGCCACGCCGCATTGCTGCAGTAATCCAGGCCAAAGGAGCCCCAACTAAATATTGAGTGCTGTACCTGCTCATACTTCTCATGTTCATACCTTTCAGTTGGCCAACATTTCTAAAAATCCTTTTTTTGCATTGGTCTTAATTGATATTCTAATTTTCCGAGATACTGAATTTGGGACTTTCATTAGTTGTCAGTTATAATCATCAACATTAAAAGAAATAAACATTTGATTAAACATCAGTCTGTGTGTAATGAATGAATCTAATATACAAGTTTCACTATTTGAATGGAATTACTGAAATAAATCAACTTTGTCATGATATTCTAATTTTATGACCAGCACCTGTAAACTTCATTGCCACGTTTAAGTCATCGTCCATTCTATTTAAAACCATATAAACTTGTCTCCTAAATGACAAGACATGTTTTAAATCTGTCGATTTACAACCTAAAGGAATATATCAAATTTTTGACACCAAACGTCCATGCCGCTCCAACTCTTTTGCTATAGTTTCATTCTTGAGAAAGGGCGGCGCATTTGAAATTGTGACTCCACAGGACTGGACGGCTAAAGGGGAAACCTGTACAAAGAGCCATTAATAACAACCCCTTTCTCAACCACTATGGGAACTAAATCAATAGAGCTCAAAAAAACAACGATAGACCCGCTCATTCGTGAAGCCGACTTGATATTCTCACATCCGACCACTTCGCCTACTGCTAAAACCCCCGCCTCCAAAGGGACAAACTCCTCCAATATAAGTTTAACCCCATGGCGGCGGCTTAGACGCTCAAGATTCACAGCCATTGTGGCTGCCGTGGCCTAAGCCACTCAGTACAAAACAAGTTTTAGCTGTTTACACCAAAGAAAGATAGAAATAAGAAAATAGAATATCAGAAGAAAAAAGAAACACCACATTCACCTCACAGCGTCCACCACCAGTTCCACTCACACACACTCGAAACAACTACCCAGCATGCACAGCGACAGCGAAACAGGAAGGAGATAGATAGATAGATAGATAGATAGATAGATAGATAGATAGATAGATAGATAGATAGATAGATAGATAGAATCTGGTATAGTAGGCAGGATTAATAGGAATAGTTTTTCTTATCCAATTAATGATATCATTAATGTAGTATTTGGTGTAGTAGGCAGGATTAGATAGATAGATAGATAGATAGATAGATAGATAGATAGATAGATAGATAGATAGATAGATAGATAGATAGATAGAGTGAAAGGCACTAGATAGATAGATAGATAGATAGATAGATAGATAGATAGATAGATAGATAGATAGATAGATAGATAGATAGATAGATAGATAGATAGATAGATAGATAGATAGATAGATAGATAGATAGATAGATAGATAGATCTATCACATAGTGCCTTTCACTATCTATCTATCTATCTATCTATCTATCTATCTATCTATCTATCTATCTATCTATCTATCTATCTATCTATCTATCTATCTATCTATCTATCCATTATATAGTGCCTTTCAGATCTATCTATCTATCTATCTATCTATCTATCTATCTATCTATCTATCTATCTATCTATCTATCTATCTATTCGCACTCATGTAAATGCCCCAGCTGTTGGGCAGGGGCAGTAGGCAGGGGCGAATAAGCAAAGTGAAGTAAGGTGCCACCAGGACCAGGAGATGCAGGAGATCACAAACCAGAACATGCAGCAGGGTTCAGAACACCAGAGAGACAAAACAAACAACTTGCCAAAGCCCAATACACATATCAGAACTCAAAGTCAAGGACATCCATCCATTATCCAACCTGCTGAATCCGAACACAGGGTCACGGGGGTCTGCTGGAGCCAATCCCAGCCAACACAGGGCGCAAGGCAGGGAACCAATCCCGGGCTGGGTGCCAACCCACCGCAGGACACACACACACACACCCACACACCAAGCACGCACTGGGTCCAATTTAGAATCGCCAATCCACCTAGCCTGCATGTCTTTGGACTGTGGGAGGAAACCCACGCAGACACGGGGAGAACATGCAAACTCCACGCAGGTTGGACCCGGGAAGAGAACCCAGGTCTCCTAACTGCGAGGCAGCAGCGCTACCACTGCGCCACCGTGCCGCCCAAGTCAAGGACATAACAAATATAAAGTAACTTGTCCCTAGACAAAAGCACAAAGGGTTTTAAGAAAATCCATGAATTTGGACATTAAGGACAGCACACTGTATTCTGAGCAGGAGAAGGTCCAGGACATTGTGTGTGTTTTGTCAGGGATGGGTCTTATGGTGACCCTCATCCTCCTCCCTTTATAATTTTTATTACATGGACATGAACAAAATGTCCCAAATCCCTCTGTGTTCCTCAAAAGTAAAACTTAATAAAATGTAGCTAAGACAAAAACATTTTAACATTGTGATGTCTGCGGTTTACCGTTTGGTTGTCTGCCCCGGGTCTTCCAGACTCTGCCGATTATTTCAGCTCGACAGGATTGTCCTCGGTCACCACTCACACCCATGAGCTGCACCCTTGTACCAGTGCCAGCCTATCAAACACGAGTATGAAGTCACTGGGTAATGGGGATTCCCTGATGATTACGCTTGGACTTGAGGAGTAGTGGGACCTTTAGAAGGAGCCAGCCGTTGGTTTTGTGAATTTGCTGACCTCACGTTGTCCTCACCCTAGAGTATGATGAGACTCATGGCAGGCTTAGCGGAGTTTCTTGTTCTTTCTATCAAGTGTTACATTAAAAGCCCCAACCAGTAAACAGAAGAACCTGCTGACACATCTAAGGACCGTCCTGTAGGACGTTAGACATCCACAGATCCTTGCTTCTCTCAGTGTGATCTTTTACGGCTGATTCATTTTAATGCCGTTTTACGTTCCTCCCATTCTTTTCTTACATCTTCCCCGTTAACCCTTCCCTTTCCCTGCTCCTCACCTGTCTCCTTGCTCTCTCCTCACTGGGTATCACCGTGTCATGATTCTTATGTTCCGTCGCCACGCACAAATAGCAGACGCAGGTGCCATCGGTCCTGCAGAAGATTTCCAGAACCTTCTGGTGTTTTCTGCAGAGTTTCTCTTCAAAGGTTCTAATTGGCTCCTCCAGTTTGTGCCTCCTCAGAGCTGCAGAGTCCCTGTGAGGCTGGAGGTGAGTCTCGCAGTAGGAGGCCATGCAGGTCAGGCAGGTCTTCTGGGCTCTCAGTTTGGTCTCAGCACACACGTCACAGGGCACATCGTCAGGTCCGGCGTAAACCTCAGAAGTTGAGCTCACGGGCTCCATGTCTTTCGATGTCCGTGTTTATCTCTGGGCCAATGACACAGTTCAGGCAGTTAGTGTTTGCCTCCACAAGTGGCTCATCCCTTAAGATCTCCTGAAACACTCAGCAGGAGTTGGGATCTGCTGACAGCGGAGCCGAGCTGCTTCTTCTGCTGTGGCTTTTATAGAAGAGAGACAGACGGGAGTTAACTCTGACGGAGTGAAAGTTGGAAAAACTCCACACCCTCGACCGAGTTCGGGCACACCTTGTGCGTTGACGTCTGCACTTGATGACAGTTTCGTTTTAGTTCTTGAAAGAATCTTACGTTCCTTTTTCATTAATTTCTCCTTCTTCCGACCATCATTTCCCAGCCCTAAATCAAGCACAGGTGAAACCTTTATGATTCTTCACGCCTGGCTAATAATTTGATTCTTATTTATACAATCTGAGGTTTCATTTTCCCCTAAACTCTCCATGGTTTCAAGATTACGGAGATAAATGAGACCCTGCCAGACAAGACAAAATGTGAAATAGTTCTTCTGTAACCTGAGTGGTCTCCTGTAGGGTTTGCTGCTCCAATTCTGAGCTGAGAGCCGCATGTCGACGATGGATGAAAGTTTGAATTGACTGTAAAACGTCGTCTTACCCTCATCATCTCAACGTCAAAGAGTATGTTGCACAAATCACAATTCTGCTACCCAAAACCTATCTAAAGAACGGGGAAGCTTCATGTTAGACCATCTGTAAGTATAACATGCTAAGAGATGTGGAAACCCGGGTTCGTGTCCCCGGACCTCCCTGTGTGGGGTTTGTGTGTTCTCTTCTCACCGTGTTCTCTCCCACAGTCCAGAGATTGTGGATTGGTGACCCTCAATTAGTCCTGGTGTGTGTGTGTGTGGTGTGTGGTGTGTCAGTGACTGTGTAAGTGCGCGTGTGTGTGTGTGTATTCACCCTGTGATGGACCGGTGCCCTGTCCAGGTGCTGTCCTTGTGCCCCCTATTTGTTGGGATAGGCTCCAGCCCCCCACGATCCTGCTCACGATCAAGCAAGCTTAGAAAATGGCCTCCTAAAGTTGTGTCTGTGTGTCACACCCGTCACTCACACTCCTCTCTCACAAACCGTGGGACGTCAGTGCAGAGAGTCCTTGGTGTGCTTCGAAGATCTCACATGGTCTGTCCAAGTTGAAAGGCAGTGATGGAGGCTCAGCAATGGGTTTTTGGTGGCTGAGGAGGTTCGACACGAGCCCTCGGACCCTCAGGTCTTTTTCCTCCTGCACCTAACTGGGTGCATCACTGATTGGTATGGGAACTGCACTGTCCTCAACCACAAGACCCTGCAGAGGGGACGACAGCCCAGCAGGTGATGTCCCTGACCTACAGGACATACAAGATGCGACCCAAAGCTTTTTAGACGAGTTGTTTTAAAAGAGTACAGTGCGCTCCATCCAGTGGCCGACCCCGTAACTACGTGACCAGACTTCAGCGGGTTTCATTTTGCAAGTGAAGATTTTTTTTTGCCTTGTCATCCGTGTCATGGAGGAGCAGAGAGTGACAATTACATTTTGTGTTAAAGCCGGTAAAAGTGCTGTGGAAACGATCGAACTGATTACTAAGGCTTATGGGAGCGCTGCCATGAGCCGTGCTAATCGAGCAATGATCAGCAATCATACAGAGTGGCACGACGGTCATCTATCAGCAGGGTACACGTTCTCGTCTGTTGTGGCAGCCTAAGGACGACCACTTCTGGTATCGTCCTTCACAGCCATTCCTACCATCTCGAAAGCGAGGATACCACTGATACACATTAGCACAACCCATGGCAGCACTCCCATAAGCCTTATTAATCAGTTCGATCATTTCCACAGCACTTTTACCGGCTTTAACACGAAATTTAATCGTCACTCTCAGCTCCTTCGTGATGACGATGACGAGACAAAAAAATCTTCACTTGCAAAACAAGTTGGTACTCACAGACCTCTGAACAAAAACCTTTGAAGCCCAGTAATTATGGGGTCAGCTGCTTGATGGAACGCACAGCACTCTTTAAAACACCTCATCTAAAATGTTTTGGGTCGCACCTTGTATGTGGTCGGTAGTATGTAAGGAACGCTAGAGAAGGATCAGTCATTCCATACTTCCTATTGACGACCTGCTGTCACCATTACCTTCACACAGACGATGCCGCAGTATCAGGTCTCGGACCAGCATTCTTCAGAACAGCTTCATCCATCATAGTCCTTATCAACACCCCGCGCTGTCCCGTAACGCCCACGTCTGGGCTGCTGCTCCATCACCTGCATGTTCCATTGCACCCCATCTTGTTGGTGTTGTGCGTTGTAAAGAGTTTGAATTCCAGGTGTTTATTTCTGCAGCGAGTTTCTTTTTGCTCAGATTGGTGAATTTGTATTTACGGTTTTTCACTCACTTTGTATATCCGTGTTAAGTGACATGACAATAAAAGAAATGGTCACCACAAACATTTCTAGAAGAACACGACGCTCAAGGAAAACAAATAACAAAAGAGGGGAAAGAATACTGGTTGGATCTTCGCGATCAAGAAAAAGGAACAAAGGCTCCATCCACTGAGAGAGCTCTGGACTCTACATGGAGAACATTTAGGACAATCCCTCACATTGACATCATGGAGGATGGCTTTTGGCTTTGGCTTTGAAATCTTCCTTCCAAGTCAACCCTAATTTTTCTCCTCATAATTAAGTAGTTCCAAAGTGTTTCATCATCTCTTCGTCTTCCTTATTCCCTTCTCTTTGCTATGCACAAAAAGCAGTGTAAGAGTTCCAGTTTATAGCGCCTTGCCTTACCTCCATGATAGCCTCTAACCCTAACCCTGATGGCTGCAATATACACATCAAGTGCACCAGCTTTGTGCTCCCCCAGTGTGCATCTGAAGCTTAAAAAATCCATCCATTTTCCAACCCGCTGAATCCGAAGGGTCACGGGGGTCTGCTGGAGCCAATCCCAGCCAACACAGGACACAAGGCAGGAACCAATCACGGGCAGGGTGCCAACCCACCGCAGGATACACACAAACACACCCACACACCAAGCACACACTAGGGCCAATTTAGAACCACCAGTCCACCTAACTTGCATGTCTTTGGACTGTGGGAGGAAACCGGAGTGCCCGGAGGAAACCCACGCAGACACGGGGAGAACATGCAAACTTCACGCAGGGAGGACCCAGGAAGCAAACCCAGGTCTCCACCATGCATCCCATAGCTTAAAAAATTCTACATTCAAATTCATTTGCTTTCCAAACCCCTTCGTCACTGCCAATTGTCTCTCGCTGTTCCATGTTACTTCACTTTTTTTTTTGTCCTCCCGGCTGCCCCTTCGTCTTTTTAAGGCGACGCTACCTGAAGGTCATTGCGCGGTGCATTTGCGCCCTCTTGTGGTCATTCTGTTCATTGCCAGCTAACCCGACTTCCTTCTTTTCCCACTGTGACACTTTGTTTAATTCTCTTCTTCTTCTTCTTCTTCTTCTTCTTCTTCTTCTTCTTCTTCTTCTATTTAAAATTCACATCTCCTTTGTTACAGTGAAGGTCTGATTTAGGTCTACTCTTTTGTGTGTGTTGTGTCAGTTCCTCACCTCGGCTCTATTTGCTATTTATTATAAACACTTAGTTTTCGACTTGTTGGCCCAACCCTTAATTTTTATTCCATATTTCTATAAACTTTTTTGTTTGACTCCATCAGACTCATGCTGGCATCTCTCTGTATCTGCGTTGACGTCATGGGGTCTGCTGGAGACGTCCACCTGGTGAGGCCAGTTTAAGGAGCCACTAATGTCATGGTGGTCAACGTCATTATCATGTTAGCTGAGTCTGGTGGAGAAGAAGGGGAAAGAACCAGTGGGCAGATAAAAAGAAAGGCAGTCATCTATCTGCCCACCAAACTCTTCATTCAAGGAGTCCATATGAACCAGACATAGGATCACATGAAGTTGAAGTCAATCTTAATCAGAAGGGAAGAACCCAGCATTGGGTAGGGTGTCAGTCCAACCCAGCACACTCGTCAAATGTAAGATTTAGGTAAAAGGGTGTGACATCCCGTGTAGTGAGAAGCGGCCCCAGCCTACACTTTGGACATCTGGTAGTTTATGAAGCGAGCAGGATCAGTGGAGAGATGAGACACAGACAAAAATGGAAGAGTGAATGGTGCAAGTTTATTTACAAGAGTGCTGTACAACCAAAGATGCGGTAGTGTCAGGTGGGCTTTGAGACACAATCCTTCAGCTTGGACACTTCTTCAGAAATAAATGAAAACAAAACAAAAAAAAAAAGGAAAAATATGGTGCATTTACAAAAAACAGCGCACTCCTACAAAAACTACGCACACACTCCAGTAATGAAGATTGTGTTCGTTTATCTCTGGCTCAAGAAGCTCTTCCAGCAGGAAAGAAAAAAATGCACAAGAACAAAAACAAGTGTGTGTGTAGATACCAAAACAATGGTGCCAAACCCAAAATGAAAAACTATCTCAGAACCTAATAAGTATATGTACCTCCACCAAAAATGATCACTAGGAGACATACAGGTGCTGGTCATAAAATTAGAATATCATGACAAAGTTGATTTATTTTAGTAATTCCATTCACAAAGTGAAACTTGTATATTAGATTCATTCATTACACACAGACTGATGTATTTCAAATGTTTATTTCTTTTAATGTTGATGATTATAACTGACAACTAATGAAAGTCCCAAATTCAGTATCTCGGAAAATTCGAATATTGTGAAAAGGTTCAATATTGAAGACACCTGGTGCCACACTCTAATCAGCTAATTAACTGAAAAGCCTTTAAATGGTCTCTCAGTCGAGTTCTGTAGGCTACACAATCATGGGGAAGACTGCTGACTTGACAGTTGTCCAAAAGACGACCATTGACACCTCGCACAAGGAGGGCAGGACACAAAAGGTCATTGCTAAAGAGGCTGGCTGTTCACAGAGCTCTGTGTCCAAGCACATTAATAGAGAGGCGAAGGGAAGGACAAAAGATTGTGAAACAAAACCATTCAAAAATGTGGGGGAGATTCACAAAGAGTGGACTGCAGCTGGAGTCAGTGCTTCAAGAACCACCACACACAGACGTATGCAAGACATGGGTTTCAGCTGTCGCATTCCTTGTGTCAAGCCACTCTTGAACAAGAGACAGCGTCAGAAGCGTCTCGCCTGGGCTAAAGACAAAAAGGACTGGACTGCTGCTGAGTGGTCCAAAGTTATGTTCTCTGATGAAAGTAAATTTTGCATTTCCTTTGGAAATCAAGGTCCCAGAGTCTGGAGGAAGAGAGGAGAGGCACAGAATCCACGTTGCGTGAGGTCCAGTGTAAAGTTTCCACAGTCAGTGATGGTTTGGGGTGCCATGTCATCTGCTGGTGTTGGTCCATTGTGTTTTCTGAGGTCCAAGGTCAACGCAGCCGTCTACCAGGAAGTTTTAGAGCACTTCATGCTTCCTGCTGCTGACGAACTTTATGGAGATGCAGATTTCATTTTCCAACAGGACCTGGCACCTGCACACAGTGCCAAAGCTACCAGTACCTGGTTTAAGGACCATGGTATCCCTGTTCTTGATTGGCCAGCAAACTTGCCTGACCTTAACCCCATAGAAAATCTATGGGGTATTGTGAAGAGGAAGATGCAACACGCCAGACCCAACAATTCAGAAGAGCTGAAGGCCACTATCAGAGCAACATGGGCTCTCATAACACCTGAGCAGTGCCACAGACTGATCGACTCCATGCCACGCCGCATTGCTGCAGTAATCCAGGCCAAAGGAGCCCCAACTAAATATTGAGTGCTGTACATGCTCATACTGTTCATGTTCATACCTTTCAGTTGGCCAACATTTCTAAAAATCCTTTTTTTGCATTGGTCTTAATTGATATTCTAATTTTCAGAGATACTGAATTTGGGACTTTCATTAGTTGTCAGTTATGATCATCAGCATTAAAAGAAATAAACATTTGAAATACATCAGTCTGTGTGGAATGAATGAATCTAATATACAAGTTTCACTTTTTGAATGGAATTACTGAAATAAATCAACTTTGTCGTGATATTCTAATTTTATGACCAGCACCTGTATAACTCTATATACAAAAGCATATTTACAAAGCCACCAAAATCCCAACTGCTCCTCCAAATAGCTCAGCAGCGCTCACTCCTACCTCGCCTTTAGGTCCACTCACGACTCCTCTTGGCCGGTAACTCTTTAAATATCTTCTTCAACTTAACTTTGGGAGTCGCGCATTACCACAAGGGGCTTGGGATAAAAGCATTAAGGATTGAGAAAGCACAGAAATTCCACCGATATCAACCAGGCTGGGATTTGAACTTTAGTTTAAGAGAGCTGTGAGGCCACCATGCTAACCACTGAGCCACACTGACATGAAAGAAGCTCAACTAAGAAGAGTTTCGGGACCTTGAAAGGGGACGCTTAATGTCCTCTCAGTGGAAGGTCATCTGCTCTCATTGTTTTAATTCTGATGACCACACAGAATGACGACTCAGAGAGCATCAATGGCAGAATATCCATTGGCAGGGGGCTTCTTTGATATTTAAGAATGAAATAAAAAATGAACTCCAACATGTGAAAGAAGACCAGAAGTGACCTGCCGATGACACCAGTCACAGGTCAGATGGTCACAGAGGGCAGATTGTCACACTGGAGTTCTGTCCAACCCAAAACCCAGCATAGAGGGGCTCAGTGAAGGTGGCATTGAACCTGTGGATGAGGGTCATTGTGTCTGAGATGCTATAAAAGGACAGAGAGCCAGCGCTGTAGTCCAGATGCAGGCCTATTCTTTGACTGGGGGGGACGCTAATTTCTGTCTTTGTCTCACTGTGCCACAGAGAGCAACTGAAATGAGAGCAGGACAAAATCCAGGACTGGTCATTGAAGCCAAGGCGGCACTCATGGCCATCTCCTTGCCTTCTGATTCCTTTATAAGTGACTCCCATCGCTGCCCCTTCTCCACTCCACTCGACCTCCCAGTAACAGCGAGTCCTACTCAGAGCCTCTTGACTCAGAACTTGGAACCACCAGTCGAACCTGTCGGGATGGTCAGGACACGGGGACACCGTCTCCCAAAATATCACTTTCTTGTTCCTCTCAGACAGGTGAAGCCACGCGTTTGCTGTGTTGGGGTCCAAGGTGAGCGGACAGAAGTCTGAAAGGAGAGACAAGAAAACAAATCAGCTGTCATGGTGACACACAGAGGAGCAGAGCACCAAACACTTTGTGACTTCCATGAATCTCTGAGTGTCACATGACTGCCATGTGCTACGTTTGAGTCAGGGCTTAACCCCCGGGCTGGTGTTCAGAAAACTCATTTATGTCTGTTTAAATACTAACTATTTAGTTTTTGTATGTCAAAGTATCTTCTGCTATGTTCTTGGTCTATTGTGATGGTTCTCCAGCGAGATGGGACCACCAGCACATAACTGTGACTGTTCTGTAAAGGCTGACGAATGAGCACAGTCCTTTGCAGTTCATTGAATGTGCTGAACTGGTGTGTTTGTGTGATTTTCGACACAATTGACTGATTATTCTCTGTTTTTGTGAATTTTCTGGATTCTTAACATTCTTCTTTGTTTTTGACTTCGCCTTCTGGATTTGTGTATCAGTACATTGCTGCTGTGGGGTTAGGATTATTTAACAGTAGTTCATCAGACAGATACTGTCAAACGGATGATTGAAGACCTTAAGCCACGCCACCAAAATATGATTGATGACTTTATGCCCCGCCCCAACAATATGAAAATATCCATCCATCCATCCATTTTCCAACCCGCTGAATCCGAACACAGGGTCACGGGGGTCTGCTGGAGCCAATCCCAGCCAACACAGGGCACAAGGCAGGAAACAATCGTGGACAGGAGGGAGGGTTTCTGTTTTTTAAATGAAAAAACTGTACCTAGTTATAACGCTCAGAGTTTATAAATGAGGTATTTTTCTTATTTCAGAAGGTTGCTCAAAAAGTGAGTCAGTTCTTCTTTCGGCAGTACTTTTAAATCGAAATGTTGTTTATAAGAGCGCGCCGATTTAATACTTTTAATGGAAATGTGTTTAAGGATGTACAAACACTACTTTTTAATGGTAATGTACAAATTATTACTTTAAAAGTACGTTCAGACCGATTACTTTTAATGGAAATGCACAAACGTATTACTTTATAAACTCATTTAGGCTGATTACTTTTTAATGGAAATGTCTTTAAATACGTACAAACTTAGTCCTTTATATTTTAATTGTAGAAGAATCGGAGGCCGACATGTATTCTTCTTTACATCTGTCGAGCACGTAATTGGTATAATTAATAGCTAACACAGATTGTCTTTTTGAGACTAAAAATCCTGCCTCAGACAAAGAGTCCCCAGAAACCCGTAAGTACTACTTTCAACTGAGGGTTCGGGTGTGTGGAAAAAAATAAGGCGTTGGGGGTTAAGTATATCATTTTGAACAGAAAACTCGACGCTCCCAAAGACGTTATTCTTCCGAAGGTTCCAGTCAGCCTCTACAAGCGGCGCAAAGGCCCTTGGACAGGCTATTCTTGAACATCTCTTTGACGCAGCCTGGTAAGTTGAACTAATTGTGCGAGTGTGCCGTAGATGTTTATTTATTAAAGAAAACTTTGTCTTGTTTGTTTTGTTTTTTTTTTTCAGAACCACCCTCGCCAGGATTACTGACTCAGATACTTGCGGGTTCACCCGGCCTTCTCACCCAAATAGTCGGCGAATCCGAAAGAATTGATCCCGGGGCTAAGGCTGCTGAGCTGAAGGCTGAAATCGAACGAGTGCTGTTGGATTTTCAAAACTCTTAATCCCTTTCTCCATATTTATGTGAAAAGGTTATTTTATTGTACGCTATTTTAGAAAACTTGTTCCCCAAATAATGTCAGGCAATAGGAGTGGCGATGGTAAAAGCAGGAAAAGGCGTGCAAGTGAGGACTTGGACGCTGGGAGTGGTTCTCAAAATGCTGGGTTATTGCATGACATGGTGAACGAACATAGTTACTCTATTCGGCCCCCCAGAAATGCCTACTCCACCACCCTGATATTTTAATGAATTGGAATATATTAATTGGCAAAATCAAAACATGATACAAATGAATAATATAATAGCTAGCATACCAGTTCCTTCACCTGTTACCACTCCCATTGACTTTGACCACCTTGACTGCCTCGCAGAAATCCCCGATGAAATGCAGACATTAAATAACTTGTTAGAAAGGTTTCAGCGGTCTTTGAACGAAAATGTGAATGCTCAAACGGGTCATGGCTTAACAAATACTGTTGGTTCTGCAAATGCTCACACTGTAAAAAATCTTGCATGTGTGAAAAATAATAATAAAAAATAGCTAACTATACGCAAAATAATCATTACTTTAATTAATAAAAATGGGGTTTACTCTTTATTTAATTCTAATTCAATAAAATTAAGATTTAATGTTAACTTATTATTTTTCCTAAAATGTAAACATTTTTTATAACTTATTCTAAGTAAAAAAACTATACTGTGAATTGAACACATTTAAGTTAAGTTAAATGTAATGACGCGGCACTTCCTCTCACATCGATTTCTTGGTCTTTACAACAACGCATTCAGCTGTAACGCTTACCCATAATAACAGCTATTTTACTACGAATGTGTAAGTATAAAGCTTATTAATTCCATAAAGAATAACTAGTATTTCATTTCGTAGTTACAGACATAAGCAGTTGTTGTTTTCGCGAAACCTTTCCCTTAATGTGGGAAACATGGCGGACAAGGTAGTGTCTTTCTAACAACCTACCTCGTTGGTTTGCTTTAAAAAGCAAACACATTTCTCAGATAGTTACGTATGTTCATCCATCCATTTTCCAACCCGCTGAATCCGAACACAGGGTCACGGGGGTCTGCTGGAGCCAACCCCAGCCAACACAGGGCACAAGGCAGGGAACCAATCCCAGGCAGGGTGCCAACCCACCGCATGACACACACAAACACACACACACACACTAGGGCCAATTTAGAATCGCCAATCCACCTAACCTGCATGTCCTTGGACTGTGGGAGGAACACGGGGAGAACATGCAAACTCCACGCAGGGAGGACCCAGGAAGCGAACCCAGGTCCCCAGGTCACCCAACTGCGAGGCAGCAGCACTACCCACTGCGCCACCGTGATGCCCAGTTACGTATATTCATATTTTTTTTTCTTTTATCATTTAAAACTTTTATTTTACACAGAAAAAGAAAAAGACACTTTGAGATAAGATTGAGAACGCTATGGCGTTTGTCCTAAACTACAACCTGTAAACAACATAAAAAGATGTTTGCCTAACTGTCACGTTATTATTTGACCTCTTATTTAATTAGTGTTCTACGTAAGTAATGTATTTTATGGTTAATATTTAATATTGTGATTTATTTAGCGATGTTTGATTTCCTACGTCCTATTTTTATTTCAGGATTTTCGCTATCGCATACTGAAAAGTAGTGGAAAAGTCGGCCATTCATTTAAGCGGATATGTTGGCGTAAATGCAGGACGTGTTTGAAGAGCGCCATCTGCCTCAGGATTTCACTCTTTCACTCTTTACGTTTCCTTTACCACTCATTCCTGGGACATTATTTGATTGAGATATACTTTTTGAAGAAAGTTTAAAAAAAGGAAAAGAAAATTTTCATTGACATTTGAATGTCAGTAATTCAGTAAAAATTATCCTCAGACATTTGATTTAATTTTCCTTTGAAAATATAACTCTGTTGTTGTGACTATCTGTGTATGTTCAAATAAATAAAGATATATGGGATTTTAGCATGTATTTGTTATACAGTCATTACTGTCCAGCATTGCATTACTTATTTTTTTCAAGTACTGTAATTCAAATGAAAATCGGAGTAAAATAAATCATTTTTACCACTACTTATATTTACTCAAACTCATTTATTTTAAGTAAATTAATAAATTAAGTTTACTCAATAGTGCAGTATATTAAATCTACTCAAAAATATTGCTTGTAATTTTTTTTCTCGGTCCTGAGAAAATAACTTTGGTCATTATAGATGATCTGATGGAATTGGCTAGCAAATGCCAGGAAATAGAAAAAGCTTTCACAAAATATACTTCATCATCAGAATCTGTCTATCATTTACTTGGTTCAAAATGTATTCTTTCAAGGAAAGAAAAGCCAAAGGATTAATCTTAATGCCAGTTATATTACTCTTTTTAAAAACCCCAGGGACAAATTGCAGATTACTATCTTGGCCCGCCAAATGTATCCGAGGCGTGTTAAGTTCTTTTTGGAAGCTTACGAAGATGCTGCAAAATTACCGTACGGCTATCTCTTAGTGGATCTGAAGGCACAGACCCCTGATGAACTGCGTTTAAGAACAGATCTGTTTCCACCTGATTGGCCGGTCGTGTACACCGTGAAAAGATAAAAGAAGCTGCTCTGAGTCAAAGTTACATATTCTGTTAGCATGTCAGCCAGAATAAGCAGAAACCTACAGCCTCTCAAGGCCTTACTCCGTTGCTCTTGTCGTCGCCGTAAAATTGTTATAAACGCCTCTTCTGACGATTTTAATTAATGCTTTGTCCGAAATGGCCTGTAATACTTTAAAAGGTAATATACCTCTTTCACCCAAACAGTTTAAGCAACTCAAGAAGCAATAAACATCCGTCAGAAAAATAAGTGACCGAAAACTAACCTTAAAAAAAAGAAGAAAGCTATTCTGAACCAGAAAGGAGGCATTTTGGGGGCTCTTTTAAGTGTCGCCGTGCCCTTCATATCCAGTTTATTAGCTTCTAGAGCATAAACATGGAATACACTCAAAAAATGTATTTGGTATTGCAGCAACAAATGTCTCTTTTTCAGCAAAAGAGTGCTAACCTTTTGATAACTTTTGATGTAAGAGTATACTAGATCCAACAATTTATCGATGTAGGTTTTCGTATTATACGTGCTGAAATATTTCCACATTTTAGATTTTAGTGTGCGGTTAAATCTCTCCACCTCTGAGGCCTTTAATTTGTTTCCTGTGGTGAAATGTTTTATTCCAAAATGCTTTAACAACTTTTGAAAATCTCGGTTGAAAAACTCTTTGCCCTTATCGGTCTGGAGCTTCTTTGGAGTTCTACCTGCGTTCCGAATGTCTTGGAAGGCTCTTGTCACTTCCTTACCCGTTTTGTTCTTCAGGGGCCGTACCCACGTGTATTTAGAAAGTACAGGTTAACAAATATTTATAACCACGGTTATGTTCGGACACATTTGTCATGTCCGCTAAGTCCATCTGCCATTGCGAGTCTATATTAGATACATAAACCTTATTTCTCCTAAAATGCCTTTGGTTTGTGAATTGTATAAGCATATTGACCGGATAACCAATCCAACACTTGATGGTCATTACTTTTCTGACCTGAAACCTCAAGAGCTCTGTTCAAAGAGTCTTTTCCCCCAAAGCTGCCAGGATTTGCAGGGTTATAATAAACTTTTTTCCTGTAATCTTCCATCATCGACGGTGAAAGAAAAATGTCAACAGTTTAAAAATCAAATGGTGCTTTATTGGTATTTTTTCCAAAACAATATTAAAATTAAAAACAGCATGATTAAAAAGCAGGCACATTCAGTTCAGACACTTCATCTGTTTTTTCTATGTCGTATTCCCCGTAAAACCCCAAAGGTGCATTGGTCATGTCAGGTACAGAAAAATGGCGTTTAGAGAAAGCATCGGCTATTTCATGTATTTTTGTGTAAGAGTCATTGTCCATGTTATGAAAGGCTTGTACAATAGCCTCGTTAATAGAATGTTCATTTTTTAGGTCGTCGACAACATTTTGTACAAATGCGTGAATCTTGTGAAAAGGCGGAAAGATGTTGAAGCATCTCAGAGTCTTTATGACCAGGCTCCCAAGCCATGGTTTGCGGAAAACAGACAGAACTTCTTCAAAGCGTTCAACCCTATACACAGAGTCAGGCTCAAACAGACAAGTATGCTGCGTCTGGCTATGGTGGCCTATCAAACACCCCTGACAGGTACTTTTAAGGTCCAGATCGACTATTATGTCCAGCAGAGCTGCAATCAAACTCTTGATCAGTTTCAGGGTCTTTCGAAGTGTTTCACCCAGTGGCCCGTCAGTTTGATCAAGTGCAATACCCCCATAGTCAGTATCCTTGGGTGATGTTTTCCAAGCGGCCAGAGCATCTACCAGTTCGTCCACGGCCTCTTCTTGCCGCATGGCCTGAATGGCTATCTCCTTAGCCACCGTTAGGCTCCCCGGAATAGCATCAGCAGGGGCAAAAATGTCAGGTACTGTACGGTTCTCCAGGAGACTGTCTGACCAATACATGTCATCAGGGGCGGGTAACTGAGGCTCAGGCCAATAGATCTGGTCAGTTGAAGGCATCAGAAGGTCTGGACAAGACGGCTGGTCTGTAGGGGAGTTGTTAGGAGAAGAGTACCCGGAGTTGGGGACGATATCGTTGGGTCAAAACAGGTAATCGGCGGCCGCCGTCTGTCCCGTAGACCAATAAGCCTGATCAGGAGCATAACCGGAGAGGGTCTGGTTGTAACCCGGCCAAAACACAACGTTGGAGGTCAGCATCTGGTCTGGAACAGAGTAGTGGAGTTGTAGGTTAGTGGCTGTCATCATCAGTTGGTCTGGAGTAGAGTAGGCAGCGTTGGGTTGAGGGTTAGTCATCCAAAACAGGTAGTCAGCAGAAGTTGTTGGTTCTT
Source organism: Erpetoichthys calabaricus (assembly GCF_900747795.2). Taxonomy (NCBI): domain Eukaryota; kingdom Metazoa; phylum Chordata; class Cladistia; order Polypteriformes; family Polypteridae; genus Erpetoichthys; species Erpetoichthys calabaricus. The sequence continues at coordinate 1,778,474 of NC_041405.2, read as the reverse complement.
CAGAGTGCATCAAAGTGTTGAGGACTTCTGCCACCTCAGAGGCCAAGAGAACAGGGAGACGACCGGCCCAGCTAAGAGCAGCTTCGGTAGGATAGTTGGTTGAAGACATCTCGAGAGTGTTTTAGTTTAATGTAGTCTATGAAAAATGACCTCTGTATTTATCTCCACTTACTTAGGGGCGGGTGTTTCCCAATTTTGTTCCTCCTCCTCCGAGCATGAATTATTCAGCAGGCAAAACTCCTCCTTCTCCAAAAACAATGGCTCCAGTTTTCTTTTAATTCTTTTCATTTGGTCAGACAGTTTTCCTTGATAAATAGCCTCATCAATATTTGGAATAAGAGATTTAAAAAAAGTCCAGTCTTTTATAGAAAAATGTATTTCACTCACTCGTTCCTTTATCTCATGTTCTTGATACTCCTCCCCCTCTTTGTGACCGTCCTCTTTATATTCGGGAAGGATAGGCTCCTTCTTGGATACCGCCACCATGAGATGCCCCAGAGCATTTCTTTTTACTTCTACCTGGCACAAAGTACAATTAGAATCGTACCAAGCCGAGCTGAAGCGAGGGTCCCATAACGCCATCCTTCTGGCAACCCTGCTTGTTTTCATTTTCTTAGGAGCATTCACAAGACCGTCCATTCTGTCTGCTTTTGCGTGTCGTGGCTTTTTCACAAAGTGACTAGAGTTTTATACAAGAACTCTTTTGTCTCCTCCCGCAGTCAGGGGTGAGCAGGGGTGGGGAGCGACACGCCTCTCCCCTAACCCTATAGGAGGTTAGAGAGACAAAGGCGTACCTCGTGGGTGTGGGATTTGGGCATGGAGCGTGATATGGGGTTGGTTTACAAAAGCCCCTCCCTAAAAGGCGGGGTTTAGAGATGATCAATTATGACGGTGGTCCAAACCAAGGGGCGGGGTATAGTTCATATTTTCATAAATTATATTTGCATATTTTTCATTTTTTATATTTTCATATTTTAATAAATCATATTTTCATATTTTGGGGTGGGGCTTAAGGCCATCAATCATCCCTTTGACTGTTTCCTTTGCGGCGGGGCTTAAGGTCATCAATCATCCGTTTGACAGTATCTGTCTGATGAACTACTTTTAACTTTGGTAAATTGGGGGCATATACCTCTCTGGGTGTGTACCCTTTAATCCCCTACATGCCCGAAGTTGAGGTGATTGTCACTATGGGGTTAGGAGTTAGAGTTAAAGTTAGAGTTGGGGTCTTTGTTAGGCAACTTCTTTTTAGGAAGTAAAAATGTGAGGTTTGAATACACAATGAGAAGGATTTAGGAGTCATAGTGGACTATCAACTGCCAGACAGTGTTCAGAAGCCATTAAGATGGCCAACAGAATGTCAGGTTATATAGCGCCTTGATGTGTGGAGTACAAGTCACAGGAGGTTCTGCTCAAGCTTTATAACACACTGGTGAGGCCTCATCTGGAGTACTGGGTGCAGTTTGGGTCTCCAGGCTACAAAAAGGACATAACAGCACTAGAGAAAGACGAGAGAAGAGCGACAAGGCTGATTCAGGGCTATAGGGGATGAGTTAGGAGGAAAGAGTAAAAGAGCTGAGCCTTTAAAGAGATGAAGAGATCTGACTGAAGTGTTTAAAATGATGAAGGGAATGAGTCCAGTGGACCGAGATGGTGACTTTAAAATGAGGTCATCAAGAACACGGGGGCACAGTTGGAAACTTGTAAGGGTGAATTTCACACAAACATTAGGAAGTTTCTCTTTACACAGAAAATCACAGACACTTGGAATAAGTGACCAAGTAGTGTGGTGGACAGTAAGTCTATAGGGGCTTTCAAAACTCGACTTGATGTTATTTTAGAAAAATAAAGAGGATAGGACTGGCAAGCTTTGGTTGGGCTGAATGGCCCATTCTCGTCCAGAATGTTCTGACATTCTTTTCCTTTTAGTGCTCCTCTGAGACATTCCAAAAATAAATCTTATTTGTATAGTTTCAGTATCTTTCCTTTTTTGTGACTGGCCAGGGTTTGACACAGTTGTCCCCCTCTAATTGTCATTTTGAAGATGTTTTGGGATTATTGCGCTTAGGACTTCTCTACTACAGTGTTTTTCAACTGCTGGGGTCGCCAGTTGGTATTGTTTATCATGGTGGTGGATCGCAGTGGGCCGCCACTCAGACCATCGTGCTTGACCCCTCCCCCAATTACTTTGATTACACTCGATTCACCAAAGGGGACCCCTTCCTGGTGTGTCAGAAGATGCATACATGACAAAAAAGCAGTGTAGTGACACCACTGTTGTGTTACACTCACTGACTAAATAATTCAATTTTAAATCAAATATTGAAGCTCAATTAAATGATTGATTTTCATGATTTAACATCAAAGTGCTGAGAGTCAGAGGTGTGGTGGTCAAGAGGGCAGCACCTCAGTGGGGTCCTGAGAGTCAGCTGTCTGATGAAGAGTGAGGAGCAAAACAATTTCAATTCACGCACAGTGACAGCTGACGTTTGTTTCTCTGGTGATTTAACAATTATGAAGATTTTGAAGCTTTTTCAGACTCGGGGTCCAATTTGTTGCCCAAATTCGTTCACATACAAGAAATTCAACTCTCCTAGTATAGTCACCTGAGAGATGATTCAGCAGTAAACAACTGAAAGTAATCAGAGACAAAGAGCGCACAAACATGCATGCAGAGTGAAAGGCAGGGCAGGACATTCTGAACCCCTGAAGTCAGTCACCTGGGGCGTCCATGGAGTTTTGTTCACCTAGTGTGTTTATTTACACTTCCACTGGTCCATGGTGAGCACTTATGGCCGCCTATCCTCGTTACACCACAGGACTCCTGTCAGGGACAGTAAACCATAAAAACCTCCATTTTTAATAACTTGCATTTAACAAAAGCAGAACAAGACTCACATTGTCCAAGTCCACTTCTACTGCTCAGATCTTGTGGGCTGCTTCCAGAAGTGTGGACACCTGAGGAAAAATAAAGACATACTGTCAGCCTTGAGTGCTCAGGACATGCCGGGCAGCTTCTTCTTTAAGCAATGGAGGTCACACTACCCACCGGTGTCACTGCTCGGCACAAATTCCCACTCACTGATGTCTCTGAGTTTCCTCTTCAGACGAGACAGGTTCATCCTCAGAGTCTCAGGAAGGACAAGTTCATTAACAGAGGCCTCAGGTGAGTCCTGATCTTCAGGGGGGAGACTGACAGATGAGTACATCTACATGAAGAAGAAAGGAGAACATAAGAGACAATGACCCGTATGTCAAAGAGGCCTGCTGGTGTCCTTCAGATTCTCACTCTCACCTGGAGGAAGTGGATGTGGTCGTTGGTCTCTGAAAGCTCGGCCAGCTCAGCATGCGTCCTCCTCAGCTTTCTGGTCTCCTTTTCCAGTCGCATCATGAGCTGTTCAGCCTTTCGCAGTTCCCTGTTCTCATGAGCACTAATCAGATTGAGGCCCACTGACCACAGAATCAGAAGAGAAACAAAAGTCTCCTCGAAGTCCTTCACTTCTGTCTCCGCAGTGCTCTGATTAGAAGGAAGCAGAACAGTGATGAGAGAAGAAGCCGAGGTTCATTTCATGTACAGTTTCATGATGCCGACACTAAAATCTGTATTTCACGTGATTTCACAAGTGTGGAACGTGAACGTCACTAGAAAGAGCATCTATTGGGGGTTCTAAAACACTTTTTTGCTCCCTAAAGTCTCACTTACACTTCTGCAGCCCACCAGTCAAGTAAGATCAGTTTAATGGCTCTCGTTCACGTCACCAGGGAGGAGCACAGTGCAATTTTAAGAACAGGACATGCTGAATATCTGCAGGAAGACACACAACACAGGAAGCTCACCACTTGTTGATACCTAGCAGCTGGCCTTTCCTGTGTCTTGAATCCTTCTGATGAGGCTGACGTTATGGACGCTCGACGGAGAAAAGCAACCAAGAGTCTTTCATGTCTCCAACACATCTTTAGGATTGTGATCGTCAAAATTGTTATCATAACTGGCAAAGTGGGCATTGCAGTACCAGAACAACAACCACACATGGCTGACAGCTCAGTGACCCGTCTACACTCAACAGGAAATAACTCAACGAAACTTTGTCACTTCGTGGTTAAAGAACAAATATTAAAGTGACAGGCAGACACGTGCAAAATGAGAGTGGAGAAGGCCTTTCAGAGCTGTCAGTTTTCAGATTTCACTAATCGTGAATCGTCATCTCTTTTTAAATATACTCTGAGTTTCACTGTGAGCTCAATTTCACGTAAATCACAGGCTCAACACTAAATTTTAAATTAAACTCAGTCCACGATATCTTAAAGGTGCTGTAAAACATGGAGATGCTCATACAGGGTGAGACAAAAACCAGTTAAACATTTCAAACGTTTATTCTACAAAAACACTACAAGATCAAATAAATGTCATTACTGAAACAAGAAAGGGTACACAAAATCAATTATTTTACAATGTGTTTTAAAAATGAAGTCTCAGAGTGGTGGCTATTGTTAGCAATGCACTCTTCGAGACGATTTCTGAACACTCGTATGACCCGTTTGGCCGTTTCAAGGGGAATAGCAGCGATTTTGAGGAGAATAGCGTCCTTGGGGGCTTTTGAGGTCGGTGTGTGTATACGTTGAGAAGAAATCACACAGCGCAAGATCAGGCGAACGTGAAGGCCACCCGACATCACCGCACAGGGAAATCAACATCTCCCGCAAAGCTTGCATGGATCTCCACACAGGCCGTATGAGCTGCTGCTCCAGGCATCCACCACATCCATCTCTTCCAGTTGGGGCCACAAAATGTCCTCTAGCATTTCAGTGTAATGTCCTGAAGTGACAGTGACCATTGCTCCCCATCCTCAAAAAAGTAAGGGCCTACAATGCCAAATTCTGCAACGGCGCACCGAACTGTAACACCTTCACTGTACAGGGGTCTCTGATGAAGTTCACGAGGTGTTGGTTTCAGCCCAGTATCGAAAGTTTGGCTTAGTTACACAACCATTCAAATGGAAATGTGCCTCGTCGCTGCACGTCACAATGGCATCTCGATGAAGAGTTTGCAGAATGTTCGTACACAACTCTCTACGGCTCTCCCAGTCTCTCTCAGTGAGTTCCTGCACTGCCATCATTTTGTATGAAATGAAGGTCCTCATGCAAAATCAAAGACATGTTGGAAATGCCAAAGGCAGAAGTGCACTGAACGTCTAGGAGATTGCACAATGTGCCAGGTGTCATGGCGGGTGAGATGTGTGGGTGTCATGGCGCTCCCCAGAGGGCGACGTTGCGGAGCTCTCCGAGTCAAGTTTTTTCTTTTTTTTCTTCTTCTTCTTACTTTTTTGTGCCAAGTTAAGACATATTCTGCAAAAGTTTTCTATGATCGGGCGACCTTATTACAACTGACAGAGCGCAGTCATATCGGACTTTTCGACCCGATCTTGGTGGAATCCCACCCTGAGCTAGCATGCTATGCTGGCTCAATGTTGGGTTGACCCCCGGCAGGGAGCTCTTCTGAGAACAGGCCGAAGCGGAGATGCAGTAGATGGGGAGGAGCTGACCGAAGGCTCCGGCGCTTGGATAGAAATGGAAGCCTAACCCTCCTGGTCATACTGTTTGCAAACGTTCAGTCTCTGGAAAATAAGATGGACGAGCTCCATGCTCAGATTTCCACACAGAAGGACATTCAGGATTGCTCCATATTGTGTTTCTGCGAAACCTGGCTGGGGGAGAGGAGACCTGATGAGGCAATAACACCAGATGGCTACACGGTCTTCAGGGAGGACCGAGGCGCTGCGGACAGCGGTAAGACTCGCAGAGGAGGAACAGCCGCCCTCGTCAAACAATCGTGGTGTACCCGACGATGCTGTGATCATTTTGGGAGATTTTAACCACTGCAATCTCCGGAAAAATATAAACTCCATCAGTCTGTGACCTTCCCCACTAGGGGAAATAAAATACTGAACCACTGCTACAGTAACATCAGAAACGCCTTTTCAGCTCAACCAAAACCTCATTTTGGAAAGTCTGATCACCTGGCGATCTGGCTTAAACCAGTTTATAACAAAAGGCTCAAGACAAAACCAGTCACAACCAGGACCGTCAACATCTGGACTGATGATGCAAAAGCTAGTCTGCAGGGCTGCTTAGATGCCACAGACTGGAGCATTTTTAAAAAGGCCACTAACGATATTCATGAATATACAGAGACTGTGGGTGACTACATTAGCTGGTGCACTTCCATATGTGCCCCTCCCAGGACCGTGCGTATGTTCCCCAACCAAAAAACCTTGGTTTAATCCATATTACTAACCGAGAATGCTACACCGGATGATGGACGCAGGCACATCCGGCCATGGGCCGTAGCTGCAAAAAGACGTACTGCGCAGGCGCAAAAAGAGTCCGCGAGAGTCGGCTGAGGAGCCGAGAAAGGCGGACAAAAGAGGGCGAGAGAAGCGGATGAGGAGAAAGGCGGACAAAAGAGGGCGAGAGAGGCGGATGAGGGTCCGCGAGAGGCACAGGCGCAAAAAGAGTCCGCGAGAGTCAGAGAAAGGTGGACAAAAGAGGGCGACAAAGGCGGATGAGGGGCCGCGAGAGGCGGACAAGACCACAGAAAAAAGGAGTGAGCACATACAAAAAGGAGTCACAGAAATGAGTCGCAACAAGCACCAAAAAAAGGAAAAGGCACATAAAAAAGTAGTCAAACGCGGGCAAAGCACGAAACACATTGCACACGAAACTAAACACACCAAAAAAAAAGAACAGACGAGCGCACAACAGCAAGGCACGACCACACACCCCCCCCCCCCCCCCCCACCCTACAGGCACGGGACGGGACGGGACGGGACACACACCAAGAGGGGGATTCAACAAGCCCATGGAAGACAAACAAAAAGAAAAAAAGAACACAAAACCACCCCACAGACCCTACAAGCAAGGGACGGGACACACACAAGGAGGGGGATTCAAACAAGACACAGGAACACAAAAAGAAAGAAGACGCTCGCGCAACAACAATCCCCCCCACACATCCATAAGAAGTGACACCCAAAGCCACATATTCTAAAGTGAACATCAACACCTTCACACTAGGCAGCATAGGTGTCGGCATAGGTGTCAGCATAGGTGGATGTCCTTTCAATAAAGCACTATTAACCGTTCAACTGCAGAAAAGGATACATATTAACAGTGAGTGCAATCCTCCTTATTACTTATCCATATTTCGCATGCTGAGAAAGAAACAAGTCATGAATACACGGTCACGGGTACAAAACGATTCGGAAAGGATAACGAGAACGTGCCCAAATGGACCGACACAATGCACGTAGACGCATTCAGCGCGCGTGTCAAAGTGCTGCATCGAAAGAAGCACGATTTCAAACCGAAAGAGCTCGCGTATCAGACATACAAAAAAGGGAGCGAAGAGACAGAATAAATGAACGGAGACGTGTACAACGCGCAAATGAACTGACAGAAAAAAAAAAAGCAAGACGCGAAAAGCGCAAAGCTCAAATGACCGACATACAAAAACGGACAAGGCTCGATACAAACAATGCACGGCGTAGACTGAAACGGACTTTGCGCAAAGCGGAGGCGAATAAAAAAAAAGAAAAAAATTGCGCGTCACAAATAATGGACATGCAACAAAAAGGCAATCAAACGCAAAAAGCAAAACATGCCCGTCGCGGACATCAACGCCACACACCTGTTAAACGCTTACGCCAAATGGCTGAAAACACCTTCAATAAGGAATCCACTATTGAGGAAAATTCATTGGGATTAATGAATGTCATTTGCAATCATTGTCATTCACTTAACTTCACAGAAGAAACAACTGGCAATACAAATAATACATTTACACGTTGTTGTCAAAAAGGTCAGATTAGACTGCCTCCTTTACATTCATATCCTGAATGTCTAAAGAAGCTTCTAACTAACGATGTGCCTGAAAGTAAAAACTTTATGAACTACATTAGATCCTACAATAGTTCATTTGCTTTTGCATCTACCGGAGTACATATCAGGCCACCAAAAGGTAATGGCCCATACTGCTTTCGCATATGTGGACAAATATTGCATCGCATTGGAACAGTGCACCCTGAAACAAATCAACAACGCAAATATGCACAAATCTACATCCTAGATCCAGATGAGGCAATCTATCAACGCATGAACCTTCCTGAAAACAAACAATGCACAGAGCTTATAATGAGAAACGTCACTCATGTCATAAACAATCACCCATTAGCTAAGTCTATAAAAATGCTACATGAAGTTAAAAAGGAGGCAAATACAAAAGCAAATGCAGAAGGTATAGCGGCAACTACAATTGCTTTGCTCTTGATAAAGGACAAAGAACAAGATCCAAGACGATACAATCTGCCCGTCGTTAATGAAGTGGCAATTGTCTTTCAAAGTAAAGATGGTGAGCCTCCATTTCACAGAGATATTGTTCTACATTTACGTCCTAATAAAAACAACACACCTACATTCCGAGAGACACAGATCTTTCTAAGCTCTGACAAAGTTGACTCTGATGACGACAATGAACATATAAATTTCCCCTTACAATATTTGAACACTATTAACCCGGCCGGATTACCACAACACAACCTTGCCCTTAAAAACGGAACAATAATCATGCTATTAAGAAACCTTAACACAAAACAGGGTTTATGCAATGGCACACGGTTAGTCGTCAACACCATGACACGCAATGTTATTCAAGCAACAGTTCTTACAGGATCACATGCTAACAATACTGTTCTCATTCCTAGAATTGACCTTACAAGTTCTGACCTAGAATTACCTTCTACATTGAAACGCCGACAGTTCCCCATTAAACCTGCATTTGCCATGACCATCAACAAATCACAAGGACAAACCATGGACAAGGTTGGCATCTACCTCTCTGAACCCGTTTTTGGACATGGACAACTTTATGTTGCCTTCTCATGTGATCGACGTTCATCTGACGTTAGAGTTAAAATTATAAATGATCCATGCCAAGGAAGACTCATTCAAGGACAAGACACCATCTTTACTACTAATGTTGTATACAAAGAAATATTCCAATAAAACATTAATATATGCCAAATACTCTATTTGTTATTTCTATGCGCATCATCCAAAGCTTCACACTATTCTATATCTAATTCATACATCTCACTCTTTGTCATGTCCCAATGCCAGGGGTTGGCGAGCGAAGCGAGCAGGGGGCGAAGCCCCCTAGTGGGCATATAAAACAGAAAATCAGGAAGCGGCAGGAGGCCTTCAAGTCAGATGATCAAGTGGAGTATAAGAGAGCCCGGTATGAGCTGCAGAAGTCCATCAGAGCAGCACAAAGGGCTCACTCACAAAAACTTGAAGGCTATTACCTAAACCACAACACGCACAGCATCTGGTGGGGAATTCAATCTGTCACAAACTACAGGAGAACCACAACAACTACAGATCTCCGAGATGTCACCCTTCCATTCAGCCTAAACACCTTCTATGCCAGGTTCGACAGGCTGAATACAGGCACACCCTCAAAGGCCCCCGTGACCCCACAGACACTGCCTTTCAGGTGACACACACACAGGTCCTGAAAGCTCTGAAGAAGGTGAACCCCCACAAGACGGTGGGACCTGATGGAGTTTTGAGGGACTGTGGAGACCAATTAGCTGGTGTGTATGCTGACATCTTCAACCTGTCATTATCCCAGGCAGTAGTCCCCCGTATTTTTAAATCCTCCACCATTTTACCAGTTCCCAAAAGATCGGACACATCTACTCTAAACGACTTCGGGCCAATGGCACTCACACCAGTCACTATGAAATGTCTAGAAAAACTGGTTCTCACACACATCAATCATATGGTCCTGGACACTATCGACCCCCTTCAGTTTGCCTACCGCCCCAATCGATCAGTGAATGATGCGGAAGCAATAGCCCTACATCACATTCTGCAACACCTGGAAAGTAGCAGAACGCATGCCAGGATGCTTTTCCTGGACTACAGTTCTGCTTTCAATACTATTCGCCCAGAAAAACTGATCAAGAAGCTGACAGACTTCGGCGTCCCAACTCCCACCTGCAACTGGATCCTGGACTTCTTGACAGATAGACCACCGGTGGTGAGAATGGGAGGACGGGTGTCTGCTGAGCTCACAGTCAGCACAGGATCCCCACAGGGCTGTTGCTTTAGCCCCAAACTTTTCACCCTGTACGCTTATGACTGTGTCTCCACCCAGGACAACACCATCGTCATTAAATACGCTGATGATACCACCATCTTGGGGCTCATCAAGGAGGGGGGGGGGACGAGTCAGGGTACAACCACATTCTTGTCTACAGAGAGGAGGATGACCTCATCCTCAACATAGACAAGACCAAAGAAATAATATTGGACTTCAGGAAGAATCCTCCCCCTCTACAGCCTCTTCTCATCAAAGGGACTGAGGTGGAGTCGGCCGACTGTCACAGAGTCCTGGGACTGCAGGTTACATCAGACCTGAGCTGGACTCTTAACACCACAGCCACAGTGAAAAAAATCCAGCAAAGGCTCAGGAAAGCCGGCCTGAACCATCGCCCTCTCACCCAGGCCTACAGAGGACTGATGGAGAGCATTCATCACTGTCTGGTATGGGAACACCACACAGGCAGAGAGCAAGGCTTTGCAGAGAGTCATAAAGACTGCGGAGAGGATCATAGGGACCAAACTTCCTTCCATGGACTTTATGTACGCACATCGTTGTCGGAAAAAAGCAGAGGGAATTATCAGGGACTCACTCCATCCAGCTCACTCTCTGCTCAGACACAAAAACTGTACGGACAACCTGAGATACAGCAGAGCGGGCAGCGTCATCACTCACACAACAAGGTTTTTCAATAGCTTTTTCCCTGCTACAGTCAGAGTGATGGCAAAACAAAATTATTGAATATGTGTAATAACTTCACGCTACCTCACATCACTTATCATGTAAATGACAAGTGAAAAATGGACAATATTTTAACTCGGCAATACCTACAATATATTGTATTTTTTTTGTGTAGATATTACCACCTTTCTGTATAGTGCTGGTATAATCTATATTATTTATTATTTTGTTTTACTGTTTTTTTTAACCTTTTTTTAAAATGTTTTACTATGACTCAGACAGAGCTCTGCACAAGAATTCCAATGTGCTTTGACTGTTGGTTTTATGCACAAATGGCAAATAAAAGAACCTTGAACCTCGAAATGGATGCCCTCACAGCTTGCATGTTTTCAGGTGTTCGTACAGTCCGAGGACGGCCTGCAGATTTTCTGTCTAAATTTAGCCACCCACTGAAGAATTGTTTTCTGATTTGGGACATTTGGAGGAATGCTGATGTGCATTTGGAAGGCACGTTGTATAGTGATGATGGATTCGTTGTTTTTAAAGAATGTTTCGACAGCGAAAGCACGGTGCGCACCGGATCAGGGCATTTGGCCTTCTGAAAACAACAAGGGATCACCTAATCACGGGACCACCCACCCCAACCCACTCACGTAATGACCTTGAGAAATGTGGTACTTTGTTTTGACTCACGCTGTATTAACACAGAAGAGAACGGAAATGTCAAAGGATAAACGTAGATAGTAAAGGGATGGAAAAATAGAATGGAAAACATCAGGGGCAGCTTTCTCTTTATATATTAAAAGTTTTTAAATTCTAATTGAACACGTTCAAGGCGGGCGTTGAAAATGTCAACATAAAGTTTTTAAGAAGGCTACATTTTGAAGAAAAAGTCGTCTAGGATGTAATGTTCAGTTTTATCCACTAGATGACAGTAAAATCTGACATTCATTCTACTCACAGTAGGCATCAAATCACAGAATCACAAAGTGATTCCTCTTTCCAGGATGTTTGGTGTGTTGTTGATGACTCCGACGCTGCACCGTGAAGTTACAAAGAGCGTGTCAGCCATGTGTGTTGGGGTGAAAGTAAGAAATAAGCACACGCTTTATGCTGAGATACAATAACCAGTGTCTGTGTGCTTGTATGGGATACAAATGACCAAGTGGAACATTTCACTTTAGTACGACTATAATATGCGTTATATTAACTTTATGGTATTGATAAGAGTAGCCTCAATGATGGATAACAAAACTGTTGACAAGCCTATTCTGAGCCCTAGGTGAGCTAGACGGACATCGCTCCTCATTATACAGAGTGGGTAGTCAGTATTATTAGATGGCGATGAGCTGTGGGGTGGTCCCCCTTGGTCTCTGGAGCGCACAAACAGCGCCCCTTTGTGTGTACACCATGTACTTAACAGAGCGTGCGACCCTTGGTGTATGGAGCACTTTTTCTTCCATAAACAGGAGGTGAGGTGATGGTCCCTGTCAGTGTCTGGAGCATGCACCCCCCCAACCCAGCTTTCATAAACGGCTGCCTATGTCGCCTAACAGGTTGATTGGCTGTATTGACAAGTTGTCTTTAAGAAGAATCTGAATGAGATGTTGGGACAGTTGAGCTGTTAGCTAAACAAACGGGTTTCATGGACTGATTGGTCTCCCCTTGTTTGTTAAATTTCTTTTGTTTCTTCTGCCATTAGTCACATTTTTGCACAATGCACTTCGCCGTGGCTCACAGTGTCCTGCTGTTCTACCAGTACTTTCAAACAGACCACCAGATGTTCTCAGAGCAGACATCAGAGCAGTCACCAGTGGGTTAGGGGGTCACTTTCCTGCCTATTCCAGGTCCTGCTTTCTGCAGGCCTCACAGATGTGGAGAACTGGATGAGGGTGAAGAAGAAAGTGAATGACTGTAAGCCGTAGCCCCAGAATTCATTTCACCTTCTCATTATGGCTTATTGGTTGTAGACTGAGGGAAAAAAATTCAAAGTGATCCATTTCTTTGAGTAATAAAAAGGATGTTGACTTTTTCATCTGACTAAGAAATCTGTTGACAGCCACAATGAAAATAAAAATCAGCCTCAAAGGAGTTAAAGGTCTAATATTTTGCTGTGGATATTCATATCTTTGTTCTTGGGTTATATCATTTTATTTTGTGTCTTTGAGTAAAATCTTTATATTATGTATTGTCACACGCATGCGTTTGGGAGACTCAGTTTATGGGCTCAAATAGACGCAGTTACTGTGGCTGGTGCAAAGTCCAAGAAAGAACTGATTTAAAGATGCAAAGATGGCGGCTTTAAAGCCTGGGACCGGAAATGATGTCATCATAGGTACCAGAACCCGGTGGGATTTCCTGTGAATGGTCTGCAGAGGACTGAGAGAGAACATCAGTGCCCCTCGCTCCCCCCTGGTCTGGTGTGGAATATCACTATTCGGGCCCATTAGCTGCCTCCCATTCGCATGTGTGTGACAGGAGGATCCCCCCAAACCTTTGATGGTGTTTTTGTCCTTATTTTACAATATAAACTTTTCTTTTCCTTATTTCACAATATATTTGACATTCATTTCTTTCATTTCTCAAGGTGAAGAGGACACAAGACTCACCCTAATCCTCTCTGCTTTCTCACTCATCTCCACCAGTTTGTTCTTTTTCTCCTCAATTCTCCTTCTCATTTCAGCCTTTGTGTTTTCCAGGTCACCCTGTGAGGAGACAAAATGAGGAGACATCTGAGGAAAGGGCAGAGAAGGAAAAGAGGAGTCCAGCAGGGAAAGAGAAGGACAGAAGGAGGACGAGGAAGGAAAGCAGAGAAAGTGGATGACATCTTGGAGATGAATGTGTGAGGAACTGGACTGCAGAGAGGACTGTGGATGCCTAAAAAAGAAGAGGGAAAGTAGAAACAGACCACTGGAATAGGTGGAACAATTTCTGAGGAGGGGGCAAATACTTTCTCACAGCACCGTAAAAAACTAAATAAAACCATAATTAATAAGAAAATGCACCTGATAATATGTAAAGAGCAATCAAAAATCTAAATAGAATGAAAACATCTGAGCCAGTGAGGAAACTTTGGTTATTTCATAACTTTTTTTTAATGACATGATGGTCACCAGGGTGGCATGGTGGCGCAGTGGGTAGCACTGCTGCCTCACAGTTAAGAGACCTGGGTTCACTTCCCGGGTCCTCCCTGTGTGGAGTTTGCATGTTCTCCCCGTGTCTGCATGGGTTTCCTCCCACAGTCCAAATACATGCACGTTTGGTAAATTGGCGATTCTAAATTGGCCCTAGTGTGTGCTTGTGGTGGGCTGGCGCCCTGCCCGGGGTTTTTTTCTTGCCTTGCTGGCTGGGATTTGCTCCAGCAGACGCTCGTGACCCTGTAGTTAGGATATAGTGGGTTGGATAATGGAAGGATGGATGGATGGTCACCACATTGGCCTGTGCAGAACTTCGTCTCCAGTCCTGACTGCCATTCAAGTCCTAAAGACATGTTTGTTCTCCCACCGTTTTCCTCCCATCACAACACATTTTGAACTGAGTGAGAACAGCAAAAGCCAGCAGGGGCCAAGAACTCAAGACATCACAACATCTGTCCTTCTTGTGCCTTTGCAGGACATTTTTTAAGGAATCCTAGAGGACCCCTCGCTCTGAGAAGGACTTTCATTAAACTTAACCCTTTAAGACCACAGTAACAGCTCACTGTCTATGATGCCATCTCCTTCTCCAGAGTAACCTCTACCACTTCTAGTCCTACCCTTACCTGTCGCTCCGCTCTCTCCTCCTCAGGTGTCACCGTGTCATGGCTCTTATGTTCAGTCGCCGCACACATCGAGCAGATGCAGGTCTCATCGGTCCTACAGAAGATTTCCAGAACTCTCTGATGTCTTGTGCAGATTCTCTCATGGAGGTTTCTAATCGGCTCCTTCAGTTTGTGTGTCTTCAGTGCTTCAGAGACCCTGTGAGGTTGGAGGTGAGTCTCACAGTAGGAGGCCATGCAGGTCAGGCAGGTCTTCACGGCTCTCTGTGCTGGCCCAGGACACACATCACAGATGACAGAGCCAGGCCTCATGTTGCTCTGAGATGTCGAGTCACCGGCGTCCATGTCTGTCAGTGTCTCTCTAATCTGCACTGAGAACTACTGTGGTCCCCTGCCTGAGTCCGAATATTCCCAGTAACCTATAATACAGTCCAGACAGAAGCTGCATTCAATATCTGGCCGACTGGCTTCCTCAGGACCTCCAGACACACTGAGAAAGACGACTGATCAGCAGACAGGGAGGAACAAGGTGCTTCCTTTATAGATGAGATCCAGCCTGACACACCCACATGGGCCCTACCTCTGAGGAAGTGCAGGCTCAACAAGCAGCAGGTCCTTTTGAGGGCATAAAGACGCACCTGCAGTCATGGTGACTATAAATAATTAGAGCTTCATTGTCATTGTATTATTAGTATTTCCCTCTACTTACCCTTTACCTGTTTTCTCAAGGGTAAATGTTCTCGTCAGGTTCGTTATTGAGTTGGTCTGCACTTTAAGATGAACACACACACACAGACCCTAACCACAACAGTGCCCCATGAATGACACACACACGCTGATTAACCCTTAGCACTTTAAACCACACATCAGCCTGTCACCCTCTCAGCACTTCAAGAGACTTACTTATTATCGGCACGAACAACATACGATGTTTTAGTGATATCTCAGACCTAAATATTACTTTTGGCATACAAGAATACATTTAAACATACAAAGACTCAGCACCTGTGGTGGGTTGGCACCCTGCCCGGGATTGGTTCCTGCCTTGTGCCCTGTGTTGGCTGGGATTGGCTCCAGCAGACCCCTGTGACCCTGTGTTCGGATTCAGCGGGTTAGAAAATGGATGGATGGATGGAAGACTCAGCACTCTTGACTATCGGCCATTTATCAGCCAAGAATACCTTCTTTTTATCGTACTGTCCCTTCTATTGAATGGCGCCCTCACTCTCAGCCTTATAAACCTCGCAGCACAGAAATAATGGGAAAAAATCTGGCTACCCCAGGTGCTCAAAGAAATCTAACTTATTAATTCAATCACTCTAGACATTAAGACAAAGCATAGAAAGTTAAAAGCAGCATGGTATTTATTACAAGAATAATAATAATACCAGTGGAACAAAGAATAATAGAAAATAGGTACTGATAGGAAAGTCTGAATATATATAGTGTTTAGGAATAGCTTACGAAAAAGTTACAGATGACAAGGATGAATGTCCCAGGGAGGCGTTTGATTTAGTAATCGATGTTCATGATGCCTTTCTGACGACCAGTGCCATCTTCGTCTGTTCCTCTTCTTCTCCTTCTTCTCTTTCGTCTTCTCCTCTTCTTTCTTCTCTTCTTCCAAACCAAGGCATATTTATTATAAAGTTTCATGCCATGGTTTCACAGCACATGAATGTTCCATGCACCTGATTGGCTGGCTGTCAATATGATTGATGAATTTTTCTCAAATTCTTTCCCAGATAATAAAATTCTTTGATATTGCCTCAGTTTCCCTTTCCCATACCATAAATTCAATTGTTAAAGTAATCAATAGCCTGAGGTGTCAGCTCAGCATCCTTTCCCAGTCTGTAAAATAATTGAGCCATCAGAATGTCTTCCTTTCACTGTTGGAAACAGCTGTTTGAAAGTGAGGTGTAAGAAAACCTGCTTTGATTTGTCTTAATTGTAGTTCATCTGTTGTTTTATCTTGACCACAATATAATGGAAAATTAAACCAAAATGTACAGATTTTATACATCATAACACTCATTTATAGAAAAATCTTTACTGTCAAGTTTTTTCTCATTCCATCTCGTTTGTGACATAATTACTCCTGTCAGGATCGCTGAAGCCTACATGGGCCCCTATGGCCGACATATTATTAAATGTAATATCTGCTAATCCCAGGCGTCAGATCTACCGTGATGATCATCTGCACTGAGGACGGTTGTGAAGCAGAGTCGGGACAGAAGTTGTGTCCGTAAGTGAAGCTGACGAGCTGCCTCAGGGGTCCTGATCGGCAGGCAGGGAAGGTGAGCCACTTCCTTCGCAGAGGAGATCCAGCCTGACACTCCACACCAGCATTACCTCCAAACACGTGAGAGCTAAACAAGCGACACATTCCTTTGAAGGTCTACGAGTAAACACACCAGTTGTGATGGCGGGTCTCCAGTGTGCCACACTATTATTGTATAATCTCCTTTGTGACAGATGGCTGAAGCCTCCATGGGCCCTTATGGACATTAAATTTGGATTAAAACAATTTGAACTCTCGACTTCTAGGAAAGTCTAGTAAGTGATAACTAAGATACACCAGGAGCTGCTCTAAAGTCTTGTTGGCACCTCGATAGAACTTTTTGGGGGGTTTAAATACATTTTTTCCTCTCCCCGTTATATAGTAGATCATTTGTGAGCAGTGTTTTTACATTAATAGTTTAGTTTTGAAATAAACACAAATACAT
Organism: Erpetoichthys calabaricus; assembly: GCF_900747795.2. Taxonomy (NCBI): domain Eukaryota; kingdom Metazoa; phylum Chordata; class Cladistia; order Polypteriformes; family Polypteridae; genus Erpetoichthys; species Erpetoichthys calabaricus. The sequence continues at coordinate 1,761,151 of NC_041405.2, read as the reverse complement.
TTGCTGCCGTAGCTCTGCAGCCTAACAGTAAAGAGACCGGGGTTCACATCCCTGCGTAGAGTTTGGATGTTTCCTCCCGCAGTCCCAAGACGTGTGATTAGATGAAGAGTTAAACTGGCTCCGGGGACTCTCCTTACTTACAGCCAATGATTGCTGAGATAAGCGCATTAACAAGAGAGATGGAGAGATGGTGTAACCAGTAGAGGGCACCACTGAGCCCCAAATCCAATAATGACTAAAACTGTCACAAGTTCAAATAATGGATTTTTATGCAACCAAGCACTCTTTATAGTAAAGCACAGCCAATAATCACACAAAACAATGAACCTCTGTCCTCACCTTCTGCCTCCAGTTGAGTGTCGCCCACTGTCTTTCATGCTGGACTCAGAATGGACATGACTTGGGGATTATTCGGGAGCCAGGGCTGTCATCCGCCAACAGCACCCCCTTGCAGCGCCCAGGGACCCCGACAGGGCTGTTTGATAAGATTTACCTGGGGGTGACTCTTGTTTTGTCTGGTGAACTTATAGCATCTCAAGATAGCACAATACAAAGTGAAATTCAAATAAACAAGGGTGACATTTTTCTTCCATGAGTTACGAAACCCTAAAACTAATGTATACTTTGACTAAAAATCCCATGTAGACAAAAGAACAAAAAAAAATGCAAATACTGATCCAAATCCTATTGTTCACACTGCAAAAAAACTTCTGTCATTCAAAACATTTGGTCGAGCAGCTAAGAGAAGGAGCTTTGTTGTCTTTATGGACAAATGCAAATCAAAAAAGTTAGGAAATGTCCGCATGGCACGACATTTAGGTGTGCCTGGAGCCCAGATTGGCTCATGGTGGCCTGACAACTCATGGAATGTGAGAATAACATTTGGAACTGGAATTTCTGAGATGAAATAAAATTGTGCAGTGTAATATCTTGACGTTAAAAGAAGATTTCCGACAGATTTCCTTCAAGAAAAAGTAGCAAACTGAAGGAAAAAATCACTGCGTCTGAGAGCTGAGTTATTTCAGACAGGCAGACATGACGATGACAGTAGGTGATCTTCACTTTAAATGAACAGGACCCTAAAATCAGTTTGATGAAGTAGCTGGCTAAGAACGTTGAATGTCCATCCTCTCGCCTATGTGACAGAACATTGAGCACAGTCGTAACCGAGAGGCACGGTGGTTGTCTGCAGATATTTGAGTATCGTCTACAACTCGGGCTATGGCTGCCTCAGCGAGGACTCAGCACCCACTTTGTCACCACACGACGTAAGGGGAGCTTTGAGGAAACTGAACAGCAGGAAGGCAGCAGCTCTGGGCAGGATGTGTTTTCAAGATCTGCTCTGATCAGCTGGCACCAGATGTTCGCAGTAACCTCTCCTTAACCCAGTCTGTCGTACCAACATGCTTTCAGAGGTCCACCATTGTCCCTGTGCCTAAGAATGCAAGTCCATCCTGCCTGAGAGAAGATCATCGTGTCACACTAACGCCTGTGGAAATGAAGTGACTAGTAAAGAATTACGTATACATTTCACTGTCTAAAGATCAAAACCCATAACAGTTTGCACATCACTCCAGTAGATACTTGGGGGATCCTTTGACCCTTCATACAGTAGTAGCCCACCTGGACAACAAGTGAGGGAATCCTAAGCAAATGCTATTTATAGACTTTCCTGTAGTAGTAGAGTTCTAGGAGGCCAACGTTCAATGACTTCATGAAACCCCTTTGCACTAGGTGGCAGCATTCCTGTGTAGATGTACCCACACATACACCCAAAACTGCAGGGTGTGCTGGGAATTGTAGTCACATTAGGCAGCTCAGCAGGGCTCCATGGGTGCCACCAGAGGCTGTCCCTACTTTGCAGGGTTACTCGGAAAGGCTCCCTCTGAGTAAAACCCTAACATCGGAAGTACTTCTACATAAATGGAGTCACCTCCTATTCATTTATGGAGTTGGAGTCAGAAGGAAGATGTTACAACTTCCCTGGAGGAGCATAGAGAGGATAAAAAGACTAAGAATTGTGACTGTGATTGTGCTGATAGAAAAAAAAACCTGTGCAAGGTACTCTCTGAGACTGCCCCCTAGTGGTCACAAACTATATTTCAAACTACAGTAATCCCTCACTTATCGCGGGAGATAGGTTCCAAGGCCGACCGCGATAACTGAATTTCCGCGAAGTAGGGACACTATATTTATTTAATAATTTAACGTGTATTTGGACATTTTTAAACCCTCCCTGTATTGTTTACAACCCACCCTTTACTCTATTAATAACAGGGACAACTGCTAAGCAATATGAAATCGGTAGATAAGTTTACACTTACTGTATAGCGAAGTACACGTAGCTATATATGACGTGATGATGGTGATATCCAAACATATCTAACATATCCCAAACTTTTACCTTTTCTGCAATCATTTGCATCTTCTGTTGGCACTTGGACACGGCCCCTGAAGCAGTAGCACGTTAATGCTGAATGAGTGAGATGAGACTTCCTGGTTAATGCAGCACTCCGTCGCTGAGCCAATTGGCAACACACAGGAACTTAACTGCGTGCTCTGATTGGGTAGCTTCTCAGCCATCCGCCAATAGCATCTCTTGTATGAAATCAACTGGGCAAACCAACTGACGAAGCAAGTACCAGAAGTAAAAAGACCCATTGTCCACAGAAACCCGCGAAGCAGCGAAAAATCCGCGTTATATATTTAGATATGCTTACATATAAAATCCGCTAAGTCATGAATCTGCGAAAAGTGAACCGCGAAGTAGCAAGGGATTACTGTATAGTGTTTTGTGGTTTAAAATACAGTAATATTGCTTCAGTTACATTTTACTATTACTTTTGAAACCTCCTTTCTGTTCAATAAGTAATAGAGCATAATGCCTTTTTGTGATATCCCATTAATGGACTTTTTTCAGTTTAAGTTCCAACTTACCCACTAAATCGAGTCGTGATCATTCACCTGAACAGAACTCGTTTGTAACCTGAGACCACCCTTGTGTTTGGTAAACACCCTTTAATGATACCTTCTGACCGCCAGGAATTTCTAATGATGCCCTTTGGATTGGCACAGGTCCCTGCCACATTCCACTCTTTTGTCACCAACATTTCTACGAGTCTCTTAACTTCCTGGGGTGTGATCTTTTGAATTTCATCCCCTAGATGTCAAGACTTGTAATTTCCATTAATGAGAATAAAACTAAAAACTAAGGAAACATAGACTTTCAGACGTCCTCTGGAATGTTTGTGTGTTGTGCAAATTTCTGCCGAGAACTTCAGCAGAGAGAATTTATAAACTCACCAACTACTCCCACTGTCGTAAAAGACATTGTGACAATTGGCGTCTCTATTAGTAAACAACCAAACAAAATTTTTCTGATTACAAGTGCTATTTTAAAAAAAGGCCATCCCATGTCTTAGAAGTGGAGGTAAACACGCTGCTGTCAGAGGAAGGTTTACCTTAGGGCTCCATTGACACTAAAAGTCACAGCCTTGTGTAAACTCCAGCTTTCCAACATGCTTGAGATGTCAGAAATGAGACACAGTCTGGAAGCAGTCGCCGTCCATTTGTAAAATTCACCAACGGTGAGCATCTCTTGCACTTAACCGTGACTAAACTTAAAGGAGACTTAAGGGGTTACATTATTTGAGTTTGTTGTTCATATCAAGCCCTAACCCATCTAACGCAGGACATGTCGACACATCTAAGGAGAGTCATGTTTCCCTTTGCACAAATACATTTAATTATTCACAAGTTCTCAATGTTTCTTTATCTCATTCCGTTTTCAGTTTTCCCCCCGTTATTCCTTGTCATGTCTGATCTCCTGCTTACCCATCGCTCTGCTCTTTCCATATCCGCTGTCACTGTCTCATGACCGCTCTGTTCAGTTGCTTCACACAAACAGCACATGCAGGTCTTGTCCGTTTTCAAAAAGATTTCCAGAACTTTCTGTTGTTTTGTGCAGAGTTTCTCTTCATGGTTTCAAATTGGCTCCTCCAGCTTGTGCCTCCTCAAAGCCTCAGATTCCCTGTGAGGTTGGAGATGAGTCTCACAGTAGGAGGCCATGCAGGTCAGGCAGGTCTTCACGGTGCTCAGTTTTCTCCCAGTACACACGTCACAGGGCACATCGTCAGGTCCAGAGCGACTCAAAGAAAGAGTGACATCGACTTCCGTGTCTTTCTGTTTCTCTATTATATCTTTTAACATGGCATTCTGTTACTCTCAGCACTCACGTTACACATCTCTCCGCACTGAGGACAGTCGATGGCCTCCTCTTCATCCAGCTTGTCCAGGTATTCCTTGACACAGACCATATGAAAAATGTGCCCACACGGGATAGTCAGTGGCTTCTTCAGAATCTCCAGACACAGCGGGCAGGAGGAACGATCAATCGACGAGGAAGGACTAGCCGTTGACGTCATGAGTGGAGATCCGACAGCCTTTGAAAGTGAAGAAATGAAATTTATAATAATAATAATATTAACTTCATGCCCTTGATGGTGTGCAGACACACCCGCTCTTACTACTGTCACAGACAAGTTCACATTCAGATTTACAGTCGTGTACACAGTACGTAGTGTGCATTGTTCATCCATCTGTTTTTTCCTTTGTAACTTCCTTATTAGCTCCTCATTTATCCACTTCAAGAGTTTTCTTTAATTTATTTAATATTTCTAAAATCTGTGATGAACTTGTAATTCGATTTATTTTTAAAACTCTTTAAAACTTGACCTACACGTCCTCAACTGTCTCCGCACCCCAAAGCTTATACCAATTTGTCTTATTTCTGGTTTGCCTCATCTGCTCAAAACTTGAAGTTATCAGTTTTAGTCTTTGCATCAGTGCTTTGCTTTGATATCATATTGGGGTCACTTCACCCTGGCAGTTCAACCCGCTCTTCACTAAATCTAGACAGCTCCCCTCAATACAAATGGAATTATCTAAAATACATGGAAAAGTCTCTCCCTTGGAGCAGAGCTCATCACTTTTTGTCCCATTAGCTGTCCTCCAGAAACTGTCAGCAGATCACTTACCTAATTAGTCTGCTAAACTGAGGCTGTTTGACAACGCGTTTGCCAACATGTCAACTCGTTGTTTACTATGGAGGATATGTGGGTGTGGGCGTTGGGCACGTTGGAGCAATGGAGAAGAAAACTAAAACACCAGCAGGGCATGAAGGGCAGGTAGAGCAGGAAATGTGGGACATACTCGAACTTCCATCCATCCATTATCCAACCCACTACATCCTAACTACAGGGTCACGGGGGTCCGCTGGAGCCAATCCCAGCCAGCACAGGGCGCAAAGCAGGAAACAAACCCCGGGCAGGGCACCAGCCCACCGCAGGGCACACACCCACACACCAAGCACACACTAGGGCCAATTTAGAATCACCAATCCACCTAATGTGCATGTCTTTGGACTGTGGGAGGAAACCGGAGCGCCCAGAGGAAACCCACGCAGACACGGGGAGAACATGCAAACTCCATGCAGGGAGGACCTGGGAAGCGAACCCGGGTCTCCTAACTGCGAGGCAGCAGCGCTACCCACTGTGCCACCATGCCACCCTACTTAAACTTGTGTATATATAAGGTCTGTGATACGGTTTGCATATTTGCAGCTGGAGATCCACAAAGGGAGAGAATGAATGACGTATCATAAAGTAGTTTTTATTCCTGAGCTTTCAGCCCCTACCAGGATATATATATATGTACATATATATATACATATAAATATATACGTATCTACATATATATACACATATATATATACATATGCACATATATATATATATAAATATAGACATACATATATGCATACATTCACACATATATATATATATATATATATATATATATATATATATATATATATATATACACATATCTACGGCATTCGTAGTCTGAATCACAATCTGATTGTATGGGTGGTTACCTACCAGGTAACGCTTATGGTTGACCAGCAAGTCAGCTAACATCAGCCACGGTGCCTTCAGTTGTGAGAAGCAGATCATAGAATGGTTGAAAATAGTTTACTGTCAAATAATGCAAAGAGTACGCGACACGTGTTTCGCCCTAATTCTTGGCTCATCAGGTGTACACACTCACTGCATATAGCCAAATTCCCGGGCTTTGCAGCGGTGAAGTACTGCTTTTAAATTTTAATTAAGAAGAAAAGAAAACCTTTTTAAATTGAGGGAAAATATACCAATAACAATTTGTTAAGGATCTGTTTTTTTGTGAAGCTGCCTTTACACAGCCTTTTCGTTCGTTTATTACGATTATAGTTATTTATTGATTCCCTTCTTTAGCTGACTGCCTGCTCATATAAGGCGCTCTGCTGTTTTTTTGTGAAGCAGTCTTTAGTGTAATGAATGTTTTCTTCAGCACTTTTTGGGGCTCTTCCTTGTTTTCTACGTACTGCGTTCACAGTCAGTTCACGTGATTACGTGGGAGGCATGATGACGCGATACGCAACCCCGCCTCCCACGGCCAGCGAGCTGCAGTCCATTACTGTATATGGACAAAAAAGAGGTTCCAGTTATGACCATTACGCTTTGAATTTCGAAATGAAACCTGCCTAACTTTTGTAAGTAAGCTGTAAGGAATGAGCCTGCCAAATTTCAGCCTTCCACCTACACGGGAAGTTGGAGAATTAGTGATGAGTGAGTCAGTCAGTCAGTCAGTCAGTGAGTCAGTCAGTGAGTGAGTGAGTGAGTGAGTGAGTGAGTGAGTGAGTGAGTGAGTGAGTGAGTGAGTGAGTGAGTGAGTGAGTGAGTGAGGGCTTTGCCTTTTATTAGTATAGATTACTTTAAAATGAAGCTTTCACACCCAATATACAATATAGTTTAATAACTTATACATACAATCCAGGACAAAGTGAAGCCATTGGAGCAGTACAATGTCCAGTTCTGCTGATTACTGTACTCCCGGTCTGGTGTCGTGCAGGACGTATCTTCTTGGTGATGGCTTCCTTGACACAAAATAATCACCCACACATTTTGCATATTCAATAAGCTACTTGTAAAAATTACCAGAAATAGGTAATTACCATCTGAGTTGTTTGAAAATGTTATATAAGGACTGTGCCCTTCTAAGAGCCCAACACAGTACCTACCCTAATCACCTAAGCCTGCCTGAAAGGTCTGACATTACTTCAGCAGCATGTATGCTAACATAAGTGGGCTCACAAATCCCAATTATCAAATAGTTATTTTTCAATTCTAGTTACACCCTTCTGTGGACCCCTAATAAAGGCTATTCGGCCCCTGTATAATCATAGTGAGAGCTGTGTCTGCATACTTGGACAAGCATCAGCACCGTTTCCAGTGAGGGTGGGACTCCGCCAGGGCTGTGCTTTGTTTCCTATCCTGTTTGTGGTTTTCAAGGCACAGCCATAGAGGGGATGAGGTCCAGACCTTGGAATCGCGTCACTGCTTTTTGCAGATGATTTGGTCCTGTTGGTTTCATCAGGCTGTGAACTTCAGCAGGTATTGGGACAGTTTGTGACCGAGTGTGAAGCAGCAGGGATGAGAATCAGCACCTCCAAATCTGAAGCCATGATCCTCAGTAGGAAAAAGGTGGACTGTCCTCTCCAAATGGGAGGTGAGTTACTGCTTCAAAGGTAGGAGTTTAAGTACTTCGGGGTCTTGTTCATGACTGAGGGGGAAAAGGGTTGGTGAGAGCAACAGATGGATTGTGGCGGAGAGAACAGTTATGTGGTCGCTATACCAATCTGTAGTTGGGAAGAAGTAGCTCAGTAAGAAGGTGAAGCTCTCAGTTTACCAGTCAGTCTACATCCCCACCCCCACCTATGGTCATGGTAATAACTGAAAGAACGAGATTGTGGGTACAACTGACCAAAATGAGCTTCCTCGGCACTGTGGCTCGGCTCTCTCTTAGAGAGGTGAGAAGGGCAGCCATCCAGGAGAGGCTCGGAGTAGAGCAGCTGACCTTCACATAAAGAGGAGCCAATTAAGATGGTTTGGACATCTGATATGGATGGTCCCAGGATGCCTCCCTGTGGAGGTTTTACAGGCACTACCGGCTGGGAGGAAGACTCAGAGCTCACCGGGGGGATTATATCTTCCAGATGCCCTGGGAGCACTTTGGCAACCCACAGCATAAGTTGGAAAGTGTGGCAGGGTTAAAGGGCGTTTGGGCCTCACCGGTAAGACTGTTGCCCCCGCAACCTGGCTTCAGAGAAGTAGAGGAAAAAGGATGGATGGATGAAGAATGAATGAGTGGGTTACACCTGGCTACCTCATTTTTCCATTTCTTTTTTATTTTTTGTTATTTTTGCTTTACCAATAAATATGTCTTCCCTTCTAAAGATTTCTGTATTGGGCTTGTCACTCAAACCAGATATTTTACAGTTTCTCTCCCTTGTGGGCCATTTTAAGCAATTTTAGGACATTTAAAGGCTTATTTTGACCTTTGTTGGTCAAAGCCATGCCTGTAGAGTTTGGGGCCTGCTGCCTTGGGTGAGGCCTCATCTAGTCAGGTTGGTAAAGGACTTGCTGTTGAGACCCCACACCCTTATTGTCACATTTGTGACTCTCATTCAAAACACTCATTGAGTGGACTTTGGAAAAGGGACAGGAACAAAATGAACAAAAACATGAAAATCAAGACAAAGTTTTTATAGACAAGAAATAAAAAGACAAAAACACAATCCCAACACCAACTTTCCATAAATATTTACGTTCATACAAGAATCAGAACACCTTTGTTATGGTTGTGATATAAATCCACCACCTCAGTCAGGTGTATTTAGCACACCAGTTCACCCAGTGGGGTCAAATCCATGAATACAATGACAGTCAGCGCCTTTATCATGTCGGCCAAATCCAGCAAAGAAAAATGAAAATCATCATTGGACAAAAAAAAAATCAAACTCATACTGTTAGGAGGGGCTTCAGTCTGCCACGGCAGGAACAAACACTACATGAGATGCCAGCCCACCCTAGAACACACACAGAAACGTGTCAATAAAGTATCCATTTTAAGCTGTGATTTTTCACTGTGATCAAAAATGGAAATTAGAGAAATCAGAGAAAAATCACCATGGACACCAGAAGAACTTGAAAATTCTATACAGCCAGTGGCCGGGCTAAATCTGAACCAAGTGTCCTGAATTGGTGAGGCAGACCTGTGAACAATTGTGCCAGTGGTTCGTATTAAAGTGAAATAAACAGAATTAAAAAAGCATTGAGCATCAGTTGTGACCTCTGATTTACAGTTACTATTTAGTATTTACAGTCTAAATTAGGATTTCCTTCTCCATGTGACGGTGACGGGACTCTCAAGTTGTTTCTCCATACAGCTTTGCTTGCTGTTCTACTTAAGGTTGAACTTAAACTGTAAATCATAAAGACAGCACCACCATGTGGCCATGGAGAGTACTGAACGTAAGCTGGGATGAGGAACTTCCAGTCTGATGTTCACTGATGGTCAGCTGTCCTTGTTGCTTTCTTGATGATGCCCACTTTAAAGGATGGCGCCCCCACTAATCACAGTGGTCCAGGATCACATTGTCAGGAGGAATGGCAGGATGGCCAGTGACTCTGTGAGTGTTTGTGTGTGTAAGGCTCCAGAAATGAAGTGAGGAATGAACTGCAGTATGATCTGTGGAATTGTCCTGATGATTCTAAAATTAAAAGGTGACCTGTGACACAGAAGACGTGGAGGGACCTGCCGACGAAGCCAGTCTCTGGACAGACCCGTTCAGAGGGCAGATTGTCACACTGCTGTTTGGTCGAACTCTAAACCCAGCAAACAGTGGCTCAGTGAAGGAGGCGTTGAACTTATGCAGCAGGGTCATGGTATCGGAGATGCTGTAAAATGAAAGGGACCCCCCTGGACGGTCCAGATACACTCCTATTCTGTGACTTATGGGGACGCTTATATCAGTCTTCTGGTTATTGTGCGACGCAGAGACCCCAGCTTCAGAGCAGCTCAAACTCCAGGACTTGTCATTCAGTCCGAGGACACACTCGTTACCCTCTCCTTTCCTTCCTATTCCTCTGTATGTCACTCCAATGTCAGCTTTGTCTCCGCTCCACTCGACCTCCCAGTAGTGGCGGGTCCTGAACTGGGCTTCCCTGCACAAGATTTGCTGCCAGGTATTGAATCTGTCATCATGAGCGTGATATCGAATCTCTTTCTCCTCACATGTCACCTTCTTCTTGTCTTTAGAGAGGTGCAGGCGTTTGTGCGCCGTGTTGAGGTCCAGGGTGAGAGAACAGGTGTCTGAATGAAGAGAAAAGACAAGAAAACAGGTGAAGAAATCAGCTGCCATTGTGGAACCTGAGACTTGAGCTGAGGGGAGCAAATCAACAAATGCAAAGAATTTTATATCAAGAAATCCCACATGGGCCATTTGGTATAACAAACACATGAACCGAGGCTGATAGGGAGACCATCCACACAGACATCGAAGGCCTAACTTCTGAATGAAGACAATCAACCTGAAGACGAGCTTCTTCTCGCTCTGCGTCACCTACACAGATTTTCTTTGGTGTGTTTTCAGCTTTCAGATCCTGACAGTAAATATGGTTTAAACTTTTTAACTTTGAATGTTACTTAGGGCTTCATATCCTGACATTGCTGCTATTCACTTACTGTATCTTTCCTCTGCTGCTATCATTCTATTTTATTAAATTCTATTTCAGTTGTACATTTCTGCACATTGTCTGCACTTCTTCTTCTAAAGCTTTTCCCACTTTCATGTGAGGTCACTATACTGGACCAGCCACCTCCACTCTCATCTGATGGGCACGTCCTCGCCTGATACCCCTTTCTCTTTTAGGTCCCCCCCCTCACAACAGTCCATCTACTTTCTCTTTGGTTGTCCTCTTCACCGCCACCTGTACATCTTGAATGACTGAAGTGTTGAAATTAAATACAAGGCACCTGGTGTGGGTTGGCATCCATTTGGGGGATGATGGAAGCCTCCAACAGAGAATGACATAAGAAGAAGTAGAGTGTCATCGGTAAGTGACAATCAAAAGGCACACTAGTCTCTGTTATCTGGGGGACACCCATCTGGTCTGCTGCAGCCCACGCTAGTGAGTGCCTAGGTGGAGTACAGGGGCTGACCATCTTTCAGGTGTCACTCATAATCAGTGCTTAAATGGGAAGGTCTTGTGTTTGTGTTAAATTTAGAGTGCATGACAGAAGGTCAACTAATAGTAAATTTAGAGAGGCCAGCTCATTCCATATTAATACAGCTACTAAACACTGTAGCTGGTGATGACACCACTACCAGCCTCCACTGTAAATCATGAAAACCTCTTAGGTAAAACATTCAGTCTCATTAGCAGAAGAGAACTTACATTTTAAAAATTCTTTCCTACTTGGGTTCTGCAGGGCATCATTTGAAACCTCCGAGCCTGAAGAGAGGAAACAGCAAAACAAAATGTCAGCTGCCAGCAAGTGTGATGAGCACCATGGCTTCATCTCCCAACTCAGGATCTCTCGTTATCCACTTGAGGACACACACAACCCACCCGTCTTATTCCTCTTCACAAACTCCCTGATCTCCTCCAAACTCTTCTTTGCTTCAGACAGTTTCCTCTTCAGAGTCTCTGGAAGGAAATCTTCATTTATAGTGATACTGGGAGTATCACCAGGAGGGACAAGGACATTATGAAACATCTACATGAACAGAAGATAAAAAAAAAAACAAGAACATGAGAGACAAAGACGTGTGTGTCAAACAGACCTGCTGGTGTCCTTCAGATTGTCCCTCTCACCTTCAGCAATTGCATGTGGTCATCGGTCTTTGAAAGTTTGGCCAGCTCAGATTCTGTCTTCCTGAGCTCCTTGATCTCCTTCTCCAGTTGCTTGATGACACCTTCAACCTTATTCAGTTCGCCCCGTTTGTGACCTCTAATGGCCTCACTGACCTCTGACTTCAGACACTCAATGGACTGAAGTATAGACTCGAGGTTCTCCTTATGTTCCTGCTCCTCTTTTTCTGCAGATATCTGAACAAAACAAGATAGGAATCATTTTACAGACACCATACCACAAAGTCCTGCCATATTACAAAACAAGAGAGTTGGGATGAGGGAAAAGTTGATGGGATGTGAGTGGGAAGAGTCCTGACGCCACAAACACACAGGTGAGAGAGTGGACGTCATGACACAGACTTCCTGTCACTTATTCAATTGTTTATATAAAACATTTGGACACTTTTTTATTGACTTGCCTACCATGGAAATAAAAAATTAGCGTATGTTCCTAAATACACTGGTGTGCAAATACAATTTTAGTTATCCTCCTCTCAACGAACGAACACTGCTGAATGTCCACAAATCATTAATTGATAATTTATGAAGAAGAAATGTTCTGGAAAGGATTGCGTTATATTCTTGAAATTAATCTTGGGTAGCTGACTTCAGAACATGAGAATAATTTTGACAAAAAAGTCCCTACAGCCCACCAAGCTCACCAGTCCGGTCCACCTGACATCGTCAGAATGACACCAAGTCGATTTCTGAAGATCTCTGGAGTTCTACTGTCCATCACACCAATTGGTCACTTATTCCATGTGTCTTGGGTTCTCAGTTTGAAGCACAATTTTCTAGCATTGTATAAAATGTTCCAACTGTGTGTCCTCATGTTCTCCTTGAATTCATTTTCAAGTAACAGCCTGAATCCACTGTACTAAATTCCTTAATAACTGTAAACACTTCAGTCATCTCTTAATCTCTATTTGCTTAAACTCTGATGGTTCCACTCCTTCAGTCGTTCCTCCTGTGTTGCTCTCCTGAATCAGTTTATCAGCTCACTCTCTCTTCTGCATTTTCGGTAGCACTGCAATGTCCATTTTGTAATATGGAGACCAAAGCTGTACAAAGAACTACAGGTGAGACCTCACTAGGGTCTTATAAAGCTTAAGAATACCCTTCCTTGATATGGACTCTGAACTTTACACAACCTAACATCCCATTCATTTCCTTGATGGCTTCTGTCCATTGTCTTGATGGAGTCCACTCTGACTCCCAGGTCCTTCTCATAAGCTGTAGTTTTAAGTTTCAAAACTCCCATTGCACATTAAGATTGAATGTTTTCACTTTCAAGTATTTGAACCCTTTGGAAATTGATATATTTATGTATAAATTTGTCTTAAAATATGGTCTGATCTTCATCTAAGTTACAATAACAAACAAACACAATTTGGTTTAACTGAGAGCTGCAAAAGTTCTTGTATTGTTCTTGATCATAAGGAATACACCATTCAAGAATTCACAGCATAAGTTGGAAAAGCATGTAAATTCTCAGCTGATGACTTCAACAAAACTGGAGTCCACCAATGAAATGAAATTAGAGGTGTGGTTTACAGATACATTGACCAATAAAAACAACACAAACATTCTGAGTTTGCTATTTACAAGAATCATCTGGGGCCTCATACATAAAGCCATGCGTAGAATTCACACTAAAACGTGGTGTATGGACAAAAGTGGAAATGTGTGTATGCACAAAAAAAAATCAGATGCACAAAACCGTGCGTAAGCCAACTTCCACGCACTTCCGCTCCATAAATCCCTGTCAGTGTGAAATGTAACACACGTGTCTGCTGCCCCTCCCCGACTCCTCCCAGAATTACACCACTTTGAATATGCAAATTAATATAAATAGCCCCTCTGAGAATCATATGGAAGTGTATTAGGGTACAGAGAAAAGAAAAAAAAAACATAGGGATACAGTGGAAAAAAAAAATTTTAATCTCAAAATTTCCACTTTAATCATGTAGTGACTAAACCTCCATGTCTTTGGACTGTGGGAGGAAACTGGAGTACACAGAGAAAACCCACGCAGACACGGGGAGAATATGCAAACTCCATGCAGGGAGGACCTGGGAAGCGAACCCAGGTCTCCTAACTGCAAGGCAGCAGTGCTACCACTGCACCACCGTGCCGCCCCACGTCACTATGTCCACACGTTTAATTTTTAACATTATACATTATTTAAATTAAGTTAAAATGTATCTGTATAATGTAAAAGGGCGGCACGGTGGCACAGTGGGTAGCGCTGGTGCCTCGCAGTTGGGAGACCTGGGGACCTGGGTTCGCTTCCCGGGTCCTCCCTGCGTGGAGTTTGCATGTTCTCCCCGTGTCTGCGTGGTTTTCCTCCGGGTGCTCCGGTTTCCTCCCACAGTCCAAAGCCATGCAGGTTAGGTGGATTGGCGATTCTAAATTGGCCCTAGTGTGTGCTTGGTGTATGGGTGTGTTTGTGTGTGTCCTGCGGTGGGTTGGCACCCTGCCCGGGATTGGTTCCTGCCTTGTGCCCTGTGTTGTCTGGGATTGGCTCCAGCAGACCCCCGTGACCCTGTGTTCGGATTCAGCGGGTTGGAAAATGGATGGATGGATGTATAACGTAAAATATATCATAAAAATTATATCAAGAATGCCAAGAAAATAGAGCTTGGAAATCTAAATCAACTTAGACACCAGTTATCTTCATATGTACAGTAAATACACTCTTTCTTCTGTTGAATTGAATTGAACTCCTTTATTGTTATTGTATGGTACAATGAGATTCAATATGCAAACCCTCCATAAACTTATTTTCCTATAAAATGATAAAATAACAACAATAACAACAATAATAATATAATAATACAATAAAAAACAATGAAAAATATACAATATGAAAGCATAAGCACAATATACATGTACATATATAGTGCAGTTAGTGCAAATCGTTCATAAAGTGGTTCTGCAATATTACAGCTGGAGTGCAAGTTTATAGTGAGGTGACAGTTCTACAAGGAGCACTTGATGGACTGATTGAGTGCATTTAGAGTTCTTGGGATGAAACTGTTTCTGAACCGCGAGGTCCCTACAGGAAAGGCTCTGAAGTGTTTGCCGTACTGTATGAGGGCAGTTCAAATAGGCAGCATGGCTGAGGCAGTGGGTGCTTGATGCTGAACCCCGATAATCCGATCAGCTGCTGTAGAGCTGTGATTCCACACTCAGATACAGTGGGTGAAAATAGTCTAAGTGGTGCACTGAGAGTAACAATGCTAAAGTAGCTCTGGTAATACTTTGGCCATTCCGTGGACCATTACATTGTTACAGGTTGATTACAATCAGATGCCTTATTATGCTGTGCTATATATTTGATAAAGCCGTATCAGGAATGTGAGTCTAAAAAATAAAGGGAAACCACACAGGAACAGCAGCACTGCTTTGATGCTGGGTGCTGCCAGTTTGCAAAACCGAGCCGAAAACTTATGTACACAATGGATTGAACTGGTGTGAGAATGTGCACAGCTTTACGCCAAGTTTTAGATTTTATACATCACGATGTGAGCGTGGAAACGGGCATACACAACATTTTTATGGGTACACACCATTTATACATGAGGCCCTGGTGATCAACATGCCTCACAAATAAAAGAGGACCCAGGAAATCCATGAACAGTGAATGCTGATCTGCATAAACCCTAACCCTAATTGTGAATTTCCCCTTGGGATTAATAAAGTATCTATCTATCTATCTATCTATCTATCTATCTATCTATCTATCTATCTATCTATCTATCTATCTATCTATCTATCTATCTATCTATCTATCTATCTATCTATCTATCTATCTATCTATCTATCTAAACCTGAAAAGGTTAGAGTTAGGGTTACATTCAGTTATTTAAGATATGTCATTTGTTTAGCTGTTGTTTATTATTTCTCACAACTTTGATAACCGATAATAGCTTTCTTCCTTTATTCAGCCCAAGATTTCTCTTAAGCTTACTGTCTTCCCATGATGCAGTTACCCTCATTTCCATACAACTGTGGTTTGTGAATTAAACACAAAACTCACCCTAATCCTCTTTGCAGTCTCCTTCAGTTCGGACACCTTCTTCAGTTTCTCCTGGACTTTCCTTTTCACTTCTTGTGTTGTCTTTTCCAGCTGACTCTGTGTGGAGATGAAATGGATGAGAGAAATTGGGAGAGGAAAAAGATGGAAACAGATACAGTATGCCGAAAATATCAGCCATCCATTTGACTTCTCAATGTCCACTTCCTTTCTTCTCTACTCCCTACTTGTCTTCCATTAGTGCTAAATGTGTGAAAAGAAGCAAAAGTGGAAGAGATGAGACCAGGAAGGACAAGATAACCATACTAGATATCATCGGATGAACTTTTCTTAGTCATTAGAACATTAGAACAACTCTGAAGAGAACAGACCAGTCATGCCAACAAGCTAATCAGTCCTTCTCCCTGGCATTTCTTCTATATATGTGCAGGGTCCGCTCTACCTTTACAGATTTTTTTCACTTTTTTAATTCCATCAGGAAGATAGAAGTGCTTTGTAAATAGTAATAACTCATTTGTCATTATTATTATTTCACAGGGTCTCATGTGTTTTCTGACTCGGAGAAGGCGACAGTTCCTTTAAGGTTTGTTTTGACTTGTCGCTCCTCCGGATGGCTAACTGTACGTGTATTCAGCAAGCATGTGAAGTTAGCCATGTGTTGTGGCGGCGAGTGAGTGAGTGCGTATGGATCAGCATTGTAATATTCTTTAGTAGCAGTACTCATAATATTCTGTAATGCACCAATCAAATGAAAATACCAACAGGAGACCCAATCGGGTAGTGACATCACACAAGTGTAAAGCAGATTGGGCAGCCACGTAAAATGTGAGGTGGAGTACACTTACAGTAGACATTCATGAGAGTTCTGTAGGCTCTCTGATGTCACATTGGCCTCACAAAGTGTTATGGGCTGCCAGGAAAAAGAATCCACCTTAATAAATGAAGTGTCTGTGTGTCAGTCTGGCTGCTATGTCTCTTTCATTACAACAGGTGGCGTGTCACAAACATTTGTAGTAATGAAATGCATTGGTGCATCACAAATATTTGCAGTGAAGCTTTTTATTACTATAAATGTTGGAATGACAAGTGCAATGCATTTTATTACAACATGCATTATACAATACATGTCAATAGATGGTGCACGACAATTGTTAATGCTGTGGTCTACGCTGATAGCATAGCTAGTGCTCCACTGAGCTGGCCAAAATGCTAATTATCAGGAAATTATTAGGCGAACAAGGTCATCATCAAACACAGCATATTCGCTACTAAAATGCCTCAGAGAATTTCACTGATCTTCAGTATTCATTGAATTTCCTTCTTATAAAATTACCAAAAGGATATGTGGGTGTTTTTCTTGTATGTACCAACTGGCACCAATTGGCATGGGTTTAGAGAGGAATGTAAATGTCAAGTCCTTCATAAAGGGATTCACTTTTTCCAGGTAACACTCCTGTTACAGTTTGAGAGGAGTAATTGCTCATTCACAGTGAATCCCTTTCTCTCAGTCACGGTCCCAACTCTGGCACTAAGTAGTGGTCTTTACGTCACTCTTATTGGGGCCAAAACTGACAATGAGGTCTCCCATGGGTGGTGGTAACGGTTCAGTTTCACCAGAAAGTTTACCGCTCCTTAGGATTTCAGACGCCTCCCTAAGGCTGTTTCCTGGTGCCAGCTATGAATTCTCCCTGAAGACTTTTGAAGGAGAAGAAAATGAAGTGCAGCTCACTGCTTAAGTCCTCCTTTAGAGACTGCAGTTCAGGGAGAAACACAAAGAAGACACTAATGATGACCAAATGGCAATTGAGGAACAGACATCAGTGCCCTCGAAGAGTAGAATCAGAGCAAAATTCATTTTCTCAAGTTTCCTTCTTTGCTGCCACCTCTCTTTCCTGCAGGCCTGTGCTCATTGCTCCCCAACCACAATTCTTCTACACTTCATTTTCCTAAGCTGGAGCTGCAGCTCACCTGGCTCAGGTTGCCCAGGGGTGTGACTTGGCGCGTCAACTTGGCAGACCTCGGTGTGTTTGTCAAGACTGAAATATGAACTCAAAATGCACAATGCGCACCTCGACATGCAAAGTACTGTGAGATGAGCTTTGACAAGACACCTCATTAGAAAACAAAAATGAGAACCAGAACAGCAAAGAAAAAACAAGCGTCACTTGCATACAACATATCTAACTAGGGACAACATCTTATAACTTATAAAAAGCATCAAGAAAATGACATAACGGTGCAAGTAAATAAAATGATGACACACGAGAGTCGGGTCAATGACAAGCAGTGACGAGTGACAGCCTTCTGCATAAGGATTCTGGAGACACCAAAGCAGAGCTGCTGCCATTCTTTGATTGAATTTCACTGAATATTGGATAGTACCAGATATCTGGAGTGGGTGTCATAGTGAGGGGAAAATGGGTAATGATTACCCAGGGCCCACTGGGTGGGGAGGCCCTCCCTCGAAACCTTAAATGAAAAGGAAGGGGCCCACAGAGACTGCTTTGGTACAGGGCCCAGAGTTCTGTACTACACCCTTGTAGCTGGGGCCAGCTGGGCATGCCGAGTACTGAGATATCTGAACGATCCCACATACAGCACCTGTGTCCTGGAGTGCAGGTGACTTGTCCCTAACCCGGTCCGCTCCTTACCTTTCTCTCAGTTATCTCTTCATCAAGTATCTTGGTGTGGTGACTCTTGTGTTCAGTCGCTGCACACACTGAGCAGATGCAGATCTCATCTGTCCTACAGAACATCTCCAGGACTCTCTGGTGCTTTGGGCAGAGCTTCTCTTCAAGGTTTCCAGTCGGCTCCTCCAGTTTGTGTCTCTTGAAGGCTGTCGAATTCAAGTGCGGCTGCAGGTGACTCTCGCAGTAGGAGGCCATGCAGGTCATGCAGGTCTTTGAAGCTCTCCGTTTTCGCACTGGGCACGAGTCACAGAGCACACTGGCAGGTTCTGCATTACCCCGAGGTGGAGCTCTGATGACTTCCTTTAACTCTTTTATCTTATTTGAGAGATTTGTATTTTCATAAAGCTGTGGCCTTGGATGAAATTCCATTCTGCACTGAGGGCACCTGTAAGTCCCCATTAAGCCTGACTGATCCCATTGCTTGTTAATGCATTCCATACAGTAGTGGTGTGCGCATGGGATGGTGACCGGCACGTTCAGGACCTCCAGACACACTGGACAGGTGTAGTGATCAGTGGATAAAGAAGGTTGAGCTGCTGCCATAGTGAGAGAAGATGCCGTCTGACACACAGGAGTCGATTCTGCAGAAAAGAAACTACAAGGAACTCGAGTGCTGAAGACAGAATGTAGTCACTCTGGTATTTATAGTCTGTGAATGCGTCACACCGTAGTGTAATTGAAACAACACCCTCTGTTACACAATGTACAAAAAAATTAACGGTTTCAGAGAAACTAGGATCTTCTTCTTTCATATTCCTGGAAACGGAACAACAACAACTGTAGATTCACATTAATGGAGTCAGGTGAGAACTTCACGTATGGAACAAAGAAACACGTCATGAAAGACATGGATCAGCAGAAGGCTCCTGGACTCAACCCCCTGAGAAGCTCATGGACATCCTTAAAGTGCATCCGCATGAATCAGGGCTGATGAACAAGTGGAAACATTCAGACCTCACCAGTGAGTGACTGTGGTATGCAGAACAGAACATGAATGACATGACAACCCAAATGGCTGCTTTACTAACGTGTAGGGGATACCGCAGTGATACAAACCGATACTCCTGACGTGATCTCCCAGCGACAAAACCCAAGAAATTACAATGTACAATGAAAACAGCAACTTTGAGAAGAGCTACCAGGACACAGACATTCAAAGCAAAGTAGGGGTCAAAACAGGTGGCGTAAAGCCAGAAAAACAAAAAGAAAGACAAACTCCCAGGGCAAGACGTGAAACAAACATTAAAGACGAGAAAACATTTGACAGTAAATCGTTACTCTAAAGCAGGGATTCCCAGACTCGGTCCTGGGGACCTGCTGTGGCTGCAGGTTTTTGTTCCAACCAGATTCTGGACTAATTAAGTGAACTGTTATTTCCCAGATTCTGTGCTAAATAAATAAATTTAATAAATTAAATTAATTAAATTTGATCAGCATGTTATTAGGTGTTGTCACCAATTATGTATCTGGTTGGAACAAAAACCTGCAGCCACAGCAGGTCCCCAGGACTGGGAACCCTGATCTAAAGTCTTTTTAAAGCATTGCCACTTCACCATGAGAGATCTGTTTGTGTTAAATCGACAGAGCCCCACCGTCCTGACTACCAGCCTGGCGATGAAGTTCATTTCTGTGAAGACTGATCATCAAACATCAAAGCCCAAACTCCATGTCCTCAATCAGGACACTGAAAGCAAGGATCAAAAATCAGAATATTACCAAAAAGTCACATGGCAAAGTTTTTGTGATTTATCTGTAAAACTTTTCCAGCAGCAACCCAAGCTTTTCCTAGGTGGTCTCCCATCCAAATGCTGGTTCAGCGTCAGGTGGGTCACCTGCTCTGAAAAACATGTGAACATCACAACAATCTGGACAAGAACAGGCCATTCAGCCCAACAAACTTGACAGTCTTGTCCACCTAATTCTTCTAAAATGACATCAAGTGGAGTTTCAAAGTCCCTCAAGTCCTCCTGTCCACCACACCACTTGGTCACTTACTCCTTGTGTCTGTGGTTCTCTGTGTAAAGAAAAACTTCCTAATGTTTGTGTGAAATTTACAAGTTTTCAACTGCGTCTCTTGTGTTCTTGATAAGAAAAAGTCTAACGTGTGTCTGTATCTCAGTGGGGGGCTTTATCAACGAGAGTCTGGTGGTGGACATGAGGGCTACGTGGGTGTTTAGGAAACTCGGTGGTGTTTTCACTGCTATTGCTCTCGTAAATTAATTTACTGTTTTTTTCATTGGCATTTTGGACTTGGCCACTGTTTTTAAATTTCTAGATTTCAGACTGGCTTTGTCTTTTGTGATTTAGAAATAATGATACAGTGGAATAGGGTTGCCAGATGTCCCTTATATACGGGATATGTCCCATATTTGACAATTTTGTCTACTGAATAAACTAAAGACGTATCCACAGAGTGGTTTGTCATACAGTACAACCACCAAAGGACGGGATGAACACAGAAAACGTAAAGGCCAGTTATTATTCGTATTTGATCCCTGCCCTGGTGAGAACAGATTCAGTCTGACACATGGGGCGTCAACTCAAAAGGAATTAAAGTGAAAGAAACATGACTCAAGAAACAGAATGGAGACGCACCCACCATTACACTTAATGAATTAGTCATGTAGTAGTAAAGTTAAAAACAGAAACATTGCCTCCAGAAATGCTTACATACGTAATGTTCTGCATTGGGCAATTCAGGTTACTTTAGGAGATGGAATCCCACTTGTGTAAGAACACAGCAGACACACCTTTACTATAACAGTTCAACTTAAGGCCATCAGGTACAGCGCATGTCAAGTCGGATTCAAAGAAAACTTCAAATAAGCCAACGTGACGATTATTCAGGTCAGGGAATGTGAAGAGTCATCGTCCTCCAGGTTTGGAGTCTTTATGTTTATATTCAGACGTGACCTGTAAACAATGATGCCAAATGAAGCGAGTGCCTTTAAACAAAAAGTGATTTATTAAAACAAATGAAAAATGAAACAAAGTCACATTGTTAAGATGAAAAGGCTTTAAAAATTTTTAATAATTAAAAGAAGCTAAAGGCAAATAAGAAGAAGAGATGAGATCACAAAACAGGGACGGAAAATAAGCTGATTGACAACGAAAGACGGAGACCCCAAAAGATGGATTCAAACTGTGGAAACAATTATTAAGGAAACAAAAATAAATTATCAATAATAGAAGCGGAGCTTAGAAATCTTCATATAATTACGGCAAAGTGTAGAATTAACAGCAAAAAAAAAAGTTAATTTGATAATTAAATAACAACAAAAACTGAATTAGGATACTCAGAAAAAAAGAAAATAATTAAAAGGATTTTTATGTACCCAGTAAGCTTAAAATTAAACGTAATGAATCAGTAAAATCCATGAGTTCTTAGCAGAGAGCAGACTTAAAGAAAGAGAACCTGACGTGCTGATGTTGTATTGCTTCACCTTTAAGATGTCCTCGTGTTTTAAAAACAAACTTTCGAGAAGCTCATTATTGGATTTGCACATAAATCTACCATCAGGTGTGAACAGTAAGGACGACTGAAGTGGCGCCATCGCTTCCCCTCTTTACAATGGACTTCTATTTAACGGACAGATTTCTGCTCATACTCGGGTCACTCACACAGATTATATGAAGACTTTTTCTTTCATGAAGTTTTTTCTGGTAGATAAGATGGGATCACCAAATCGCGTTGCCTTCCTTATGTGAGGGGAATCACTTTTTTTGTTTTTCGCTTTTGCACTCAAAAGTATCCTGGAAAGTCTGATTTCAAGACTTTTGATTTGTGACAATAGAAATGCCTTGAATTTAAGACACACTTCCATTTTAAGTTTAATAAAACTAATAAATTAACTAATAGTGATAAAGATCCGTAAAAACAAAGGTAAAAAAGAGAAAGAAGCTGGGATTAGAGCCCTTGAACAGAGTGCAATGGCTACAGGACACAATGCTTGAGCACTCGATTAGAAGAACTGCTCCAACTTTTTGGTAGCAGATAGCCAGGGTTTGGGAATGTCATAAATTTAAATATGTGCTTCATTTTTATTTTTAGGTACATTTTGGAAGTGTGAATATTTTATACATTATACTATTAGCATTCCCACACCACCATTTCCTTTTCTTACTGCCGCCACCATTTTGGAGCAGTCTGAAGCGTAAGTCACAACGCATGACACCAGCGGGTCGCTGATGTTAAAGTCAGCATCATGGACTTTCAGCTTGTCCACAACTGGATTCTCCCAAAGAGTTTTGCTTACACTTATTTTAATTTCTCAATCCCTGTTTTTTGAAATTCTCACTATGCTTTTTCACTGTGATTAATGCTTAACAATTTGACTCACGTTCCTTTTTTGAGTTTTTGATTTTTGACCTCCCAGACCAGGCCCGGAGTGGCTAATCAGGGTTAGGGTTAGGGCCTAGGGATGTAACCCTAACCCTAACCCTAACACACTAGGGCCGGTGTTAAATCAGGATAAACATACATGTCACATACTATGCGGCACCTACTGCTTCTATACTCACAGGTCCAGCCAGCCAGCACTCGCTGGGTAACCTGCTTTAACGTGTGCCATGTGACCACAACCAGCCAATCACACAGAGGCTGGTGTGTAGGGCTGATTGCTGGTTACCCAGAGCCTTATAGTAGAGAGGATCTGCAGTTACCGAGCTACGTTCCTCTGAGAGACGCCTGAGAGTAGATGGATGGTTAAAAAAGCAAAGGTGGTGCTGAAAAGGCGAGAATAAAAAAAACAGAAGGCACTTGAAAAGGACGCGGCCAAATGCGCCAAACTGAGTGGCTTTTTAATAAAAAAGAGCAAAAGTCTAAGTGGAGACGGTGAAAAAAGTAAGTAAGCTATGGATCTGCAAAGCATTTCTTCTTATCACACAGACTATGTTATATGCCATAACGCCACATAATTAATTTACATGACTCATAAACTTAAACAGTAATTTTCAGGCAGTGCTGTATTTTGTTTAGAGCACAGCTTATTGTGACAACAATGCCACCTAAATGAGACACTTTTGTGGTCCTCTAGCCCCTCCATCCCAATTTGCTGCTGGTGATACTGAAGAGCCAGAACCAAGCAGCAGCCATAAAGCCTCCATTTAAAGGGAGCAGGTAGGATTACTCTCTGAGTGAACATCGTGATGAAGTTTATTATGTTAATTTATTTATGTTATTTATTTATTATATGCTGTAATATTGGCCATAATTAAAAGTGCCCAGAGATTATGTATGACTTGGCATCATAACTCAATCTGCTTTGACCCGATCAGAAAACTTTCTAATTATGGCTACAAATGTTTACAGTTTTTATGTGCCAACAGAAGCCGAGCCATGGGGGGGGGCAGGCCTAGTGTGTCACAGAAAGTGCTGCTGTCACTGTGAAGGGTTTAGGTGAGGAGCTCATTATGGGATGGATTAGTTCAGTTTCACTCTAACCACCTTTTAGGCCTCACAAGGGGGGCTCCACCCCCTGCTCGCTTCGCTCGCCTACCCCCGGCGTTGGGTATCCTGAAATACATTAGTCGAGGTCGTTCGTCTTGGAGCCGTGGCCGCTCTGCTTGTGGCATTTCAGACACGCGTTGTAGGCGCCTGCGTTCATTGATTTTATCCAGCCGGGCTCGTGTTTGTATATCCGTCAGTCGAGTTCGTTCGTTTTGAACCCGTGCCTGATTTGCTTCCGCAGTTTCAGACGCGCGTTGTAGGCGCCTGTGTTCATTGATCCTATCTAGGTGGGCTCGTGCAACTTGCAACTTTATAGATCTATCTATCTATCTATCTATCTATCTATCTATCTATCTATCTATCTATCTATCTATCTATCTATCTATCTATCTATCTATCTATCTATCTATCTATCTATCTATCTAAAAGAGAAGAGATTAAACAGGCCACAGCAAATCCGCAGCAGAAATTTGAAGATTAGACTGTTGATCATAACTTTGATTTCTTTGCTTGTCCTCAGTTACAGGACATAAATGCATTTTTTTTTTCATTTCATCCACAACAATCTCCAAGTTGTCCTTTACCAAAAGTTTAAAACAGAAAAGATGGAACCAACTGTAAATGGTTGACTTTCTGTGAAACAAATCAGTCTCTGTCCTGTACTGTATGTCTAGCATTTGCTCCGTTTCCTAGTGATGGCCCTTTCATAAAGGGAGGCTTTAAAACATGGAAACACGTTCACCAAAGAATAGAGGAGCATGAAAAAGGTAGTGTGTAGTTGATGTTACAAAAGTTATTGGCAAATGTGTCCTCAGCTTCAGAGGTGATAAAGAAGAGGTTGCTTATACCTTAGAAAACATTGTTGCTAACCATGGAAATGTCTTTGAACTGATTTTGCTATTAAGCAAATATGACATTTGCCTTCAGCAACATGTAAATGCCTGCATAGCAAGTAGCAAAAAGCATCACGATACTGGGCAGATGCTCTTTAGTTACCCTGCTGTCTAAGGACATGTTCAGCAAAGTTGTGGATGTAATCAGTCAACTCATAAAAGAGAACAATAGCAGAAGAAGTTAGACTGGCTGCCATGTTTTCTGTTCAGATCGACACAACGCAGCTCTAAGGACCAGTGCTCCATCATATTTAGATATGTAACGGATGTCATCCATGAAAGACTGCTTGCCATAGTGGACTGTGAGTCGTCTACAAGGCAGCATTTTGCAGAGAGAAGCTCAATATTGACATCAGCATATGTGTGGCCAACTCAACAGATGGTGCAGCAGCTCATATGCAGGGTCAGTAGTATCAGAGGTTTTCTGCCCTTCTCTCCCTCTCAGATTCATGTGTGGTGTTCTGCACATCTTTGAAATCTTGTCCTTGCAGACACAACAGGCGGTGTTGTAGAAAGTGCCTCCCTCTTCTCACTGCTTCATGAAATTGCAGTTTTCTTGAGAGAGTCGTCCAAGCGCATGCAGAAGTGGGAACAGATGTGGGAACAGATGAGTCAGGACAATACAATACAACACAATACAATTTATTTTTTTGTATAGCCCAAAATCACACAGGAAGTGCCGCAATGGGCTTTAACAGGCCCTGCCTCTTGACAGCCCACCAGCCTTGACTCTCGAAGAAGACAAGAAAGGACCCTTGTAGGGAAAAAATGGAAGAAATCTTGGGAAAGGCATTTCAAAGAGAGACCCCTTTCCAGGTAGGTTGGGCATGCAGTGGGTGTCAAAAAGAAGGGGGTCAATACAACACAATACAATACACAGAACAGAACAAATCCTCAATACAGTATAAAAATAAAAGTTTTACAAGTACGGAGCAGACTTTAACAGTAGATGATATCATATAATATGATTTGGATTTGTTTAGAGTCCTGGAGACCTCAGCCATCAAGCTGCCTCCCCCATTTGGCCAGTGCTGGGCCAGCTAATCCAATGAAAGGACCCCTCTACCCCACAATTCCTGCAATCCTCCATCAGGGATGACTTTACCTTAGGCAGGCAGGTGGGCCGTGGCATCAAGTGGCACATTTGAGTACCAAGAAGAGAAACAGAATAGGTGAGGTTTAGTATCAAATTCTAACTATCATGTTACTGATGTTTTAGTGCTAATGACCAACAACACAGATGCAGTCTGCACAGTTAATCAGCAGCTCTAGTCAGGGTGTGCTAAACTGAAGTTGTGGGATTTAAAAGCTGAGACCGAAGGGGCATCTCTTATAGTAGCAGGCAGACCACTCCACAGTTTAGGGGTCCTGTAACTAAAAGCTCGACCTCCCACTGTTATTTTATTAATCCTCAGAATCCTAAGCAGACCGGCATCTTGAGATCTTAATGTGCGCTCAGGTTTGTCAGTCATGATAAGTTCAGACAAATAAGCCGGACCTCGGCCATTTAATGCTTTATATGTTAAAAGGAGGATTTTGAAATTTGCCCTAAACTTAACCGGAAGCCAGTGTAAGGATTTAAGAACTGGAGTTATGTGTTTGGATTTTTTTGTTCTTGTAATAATTCTGGCAGCAGCATTTTGGATTAACTGGAGGCTGTATAAAGAACAGTTTGAACATCCAGTGAACACCGCATTTCAGTAGTCAGTCCTTCTAGAAATAAATGCAGGACTTAATTTCTTAGAATCCTGTTTATTTAGAAAGCGCCTTAATTTCCTAACATTTTTAAGATGGAAGAAACCTGATTTGGTCAACTTTGTAATATGCGCTTTAAATGACATGCTAGAGTCAAAGATAACTCCTTGATTGCTGGCTGATTCAGTGAAATTAATGGGGATTCCAACTGAGTTCAATGATGACAGAATATTGTTGTGATCAGCGTCATTCCCTCCAACAATTAACATCTGTGTTTTATCTGTGTTTAAAGACAAGTAGTTCTCATTCATCCACTCCTTTAATTTACAAACACAACTAATTAAAGACAACATTGGTGAAACTTCATTTGATTTAAATCAAAGGTAAAACTGGGAGCCACCTGGCTTGTAGGTCTGGGGTGATCACACCTGTAATACCCAGCATTACTTGTTTATGGCTGTATGTTGGAACCTCCAAATCCTGCTACCTCCTCTTGCTATGCTTTCCGCTGCTTTGCTATCACCGCTCATCTGCTCCACCGCACCCCACCCGTCTCACCGGCTCTGCTGTGCTGTGCTGCTTCTCCACTGCTATCAGATAAGTATTGCTCAGTATCATGCTAAACTACTCTCGTGACAAACTCCTTCATGTTAAACAGTTTGTCCAGAGCAAATGGCCTGACTGGAATATCCTAAAAGACACCGGTATTCTGCAGCACCCAAAATATGTACATTGCGGGCCAGGTCACCGAAAAGATCACCGGCAGCATTTGCTCAGGAATACACCGTCCTACTCATGGCCCTGGAAATAGAAGTGTCAGTGTGCCAAACCTACAGTATGTGAAAATAAACTCCGCTCATGGCTCTGTGCAAAAAGAAGTCTCATCAACTAATATTGCATTGTTTAATTTGAGATCTCTTAATGGCAAAGCATTGGTGCTGTCAGAATTCATCATTGACACCAAACTTGATATGCTGTGTTTAACGGAGACTTAGCAAAAACCAAATGAATTTACATCTCTCACAGAGGCGACACCACCTGGTTACACTTTCCACACAGAGCCTCGGAGCTCAAGACAAGGCGGAGGAATCGCAGTAATTGTCAGAGTGGAGTTAAACATCAAAGGAATCCCCATTGACTGTCCATTGTCTTTTGAGTGCCTGGCTCTTAAACTAATAACGGAATCAGGTCCCGTCTCACTCATTGTTCTTTATCGTCCTCCAAAATACAATGCATCTTTCTTATCTGATCTGACTGAACTATTAACCCTCTTAAGTTCCTTTTCCCAGAGAGATATCCATCTCTGTGATTTCAACATCCATATTGACATCCCCACATCTAAACTGAGAAATGAATTCCTATCCTTACTGGACTGACTTGACACAACATGTTGATTCGAAACCAACCCCATTACCCATACCTCCACTTTTTCCATAACAAAATTAAAGATCTAAATAATTCAACTAACATAAATACATCATCTGTTTATATCTCTCCCTGTTTCCACACTCCATCCAGCTCCTTCTCTAAGTTCTCACCAGTCACATCTGCATTTGTTAATAATGTAATATGAGGCCGACAACCTGTGTACTTTACCCCATCCCCACCACACTACTTAAATTCTGCCTTCATGCCATAATCCTGACTGTTACGACAATAATAAACTCATCCCTTGACACTGGCTCTGTGCCGCTCACTTTTAAAATCACTTCTGTAACCCCAATGTTAAAGTCTGGTCTTGATGCTGACAATCTTAATAACTTTCGGCCTATTTCCCACTTACCTTTCCTGTCAAAAGTTCTTGAGCGTGTTGTAGCTTCTCAACTCACCAACTACTTAACTTCTAATAATTTGATGGACCCTTTCAGTCTGGTGTCAGGGCGCAGCACATCTGTGAAACTGCTCTGCTACGGGTAACCAATGATTTGCTTATGGCAGCAGACTCTGGACAAACCAGCATATTAATTCTGTTAGACCTCAGGTCAGACATGACATTCTACTGTCCAGAATGGAGAACATGCTGGGTATCTCTGGCACTGCCCTCCAGTGGTTCAAGTCCTATCTGACTGATAGGCAAGAGTTTGTTAGTCTTGGCAACAGCAGATCCAGCTCAGCGCCAGTCACACAAGGAGCTCCTCAGGGCTCTGTACTCGGCCCTCTGCTCTTCTGTATTTATATGCTTCTCCTTGGCCATATTATCCATAGCTATGGACTGGGTTATCATTTTTATGCAGATGATACTCAACTCTACTTCAGTGTTAAAAGTGGAACTTCATCAGAGCTTCCTCAGCTCACAACCTGCCTTAGTGAAATTAAAATCTGGATGGAGCAGAACTCTTTAAAATTAAACTGCAACAAAACTGAACACCTGCAAATTGGGAATCAACTTAATAAAATGAGCTCCTTCCCAGTCCATCTTGGCGGTGATCTCATCAGACCTGCCTCTACTGCTAAAAATCTTGGTGTCATTTTTGATTCCTCCCTCACTTATTCCGCCCACATAAACCACATTAAGAAACTTTCTTACTTTCACCTCCGTAACATATCCTATGTTCGCCCCTTCCTCTCCTTTTCTACCATTGAGTAACTTGTCTCTGCTTTTATCACATCCTGCATCGATTATTGTAACTCACTGCTGGCAGGTGCCCCTTCTAATCTTATATCTCAGCTCCAGCTTATTCAAAACTCAGCTGCAAGAGTCCTGACACGAACCACCAACAGCGGGCACATCACACCATCCTGCTTCACTGGCCCCCTGTGTCTTACAGAATTGAATATCAAATCCTACTAATAACCTACAAAGCCTTAAACAACCTGCACCAAACTACATCAGTGACCTTCTCCATCACTATGTGCCTGTCCGCCCACTAAAGTCCTCTGATTCTGCCCATCCTGTTGTGCCCCCCACTAATCTACACTCCATGGGTGTCAGCAGGGCCTTCAGCTGTGTAGCGCCCAGACTCTGGAATGACCTACCGATATTAATCAGGTCAGCTGACTCCATGAATTCTTTTAAAACTCATGTGTTCAGGAAGGCTTTAATCTCTACTTGACTTTATTACCCTTCTCTCAGTTTACCTCCATGTCAAGATGCTCATGTGACCTGTGTGTGTGCGTGAGACCATCAGTGATGTTGTCTGTTAGGCTTTATCTGTGAATTCACTATCTTAATCTTCTTTATTTATTCATTTGGCTTAGTACAATGCTATATACTGAATACCCTGCCATTCTTTCTTAAACTCTGTGAAGTGCCTTGAGCATGGGAAAGGCGCTATATAAATAAAATGTATTATTATTTGCTATTCATTATAAATGCTTCGTTTTCGACTTGTTGGCACCAATCCTTCATTTTTTTTCCATATTTCTATAAACTCCATCAGAGTCACGCTGGCAGTGTCTGTGTTGATGTTATGGGGTCTGCTGGAGGCGTCCACCTGGTGAGGCCACTTTAAGGGCCACTAATGTCATGGTGGTCAAAGCCATCATCATGTTAGCTGAGTCTGATGGAGAAGAAGGGGAAGAACCAGTGGGCAGATAAAAACAAAGGGACGGGTGCAGTCATCCATCTGCTCACCAAACTCTTCATTCAAGGAGCCCATATGAACCAGACATAGGATCACATGAAGCTAAAGTCAATCCTGATCAGAAGGGAAGACCCCAGCCTTGGGTAGGGTGCCAGTCCAACCCAGCACACTCATCAAATATAAGATTTAGGTAAGGGGCTTGGGATAAAAGCATTAAGGATTGAGAAAGCACAGAAATTCCACAGATATCAACCAGGCTGGGATTTGAACTTTAGTTTAAGAGAGCTGTGAGGCCACCATGCTAACCACTGAGCCACACTGACATGAAAGACGCTCAACTAAGAAGAGTTTCGGGACCTTGAAGGGGGACGCTTAATGTCCTCTCAGTGGAAGGTCATCTGCTCTCATTGTTTTAATGCTGAGGACCACACAGAATGATGACTCAGAGAGCATCAATGGCAGAATATCCATTGGCAGGGGGCTTCTTTGATATTTAAGAATGAAATAAAAAATGAACTCCAACATGTGAAAGAAGACGAGAAGTGACCTGCCGATGACACCAGTCACAGGTCAGATGGGCACAGAGGGCAGATTGTCACACTGGAGTTCTGTCCAACCCAAAACCCAGCATAGAGGGGCTCAGTGAAGGTGGCATTGAACCTGTGGATGAGGGTCATTGTGTCTGAGATGCTATAAAAGGACAGAGAGCCAGCGCTGTAGTCCAGATGCAGGCCTATTCTTTGACTGGGGGGGATGCTAATTTCTGTCTTTGTCTCACTGTGCCACAGAGAGCAACTGAAATGAGAGCAGGACAAAATCCAGGACTGGTCATTGAAGCCAAGGCGGCACTCATGGCCATCTCCTTGCCTTCTGATTCCTTTATAAGTGACTCCCATCGCTGCCCCTTCTCCGCTCCACTCAACCTCCCAGTAACAGCGAGTCCCATTCAGAGCCTCTTGACACAGAACTTGGAACCACCAGTCAAACCTGTCGGGATGGTCAGGACACGGGGACACCATCCCCTGAAATATCACTTTCTTGTTCCTCTCAGACAGGTGAAGCCACGCGTTTGCTGTGTTGGGGTCCAAGGTGAGCGGACAGAAGTCTGAAAGGAGAGACAAGAAAACAAATCAGCTGTCATGGTGACACACACAGGAGCAGAGCACCAAACACTTTGTGACCTCCATGAATCTCTGAGTGTCACATGACTGCCATGTGCTACGTTTGAGTCAGGGCTTAATCACCGGGCTGCCGTTCAGAAATCTCGTTTATGTCTGTTTAAATGCTAACTATTTAGTTGTTGTATGTCAAAGTATCTTCTGCTGTGTTCTTGGTCTATTGTGGGTGGTTCCCCAGCGAGGTGGGACCACCAGCACATAACTGTGACAGCCTGTAAAGGCTGATGAATGAGCACAGTCCCTTGCAGTTTATTGAATGTGCTGACGGTGGTGCGTTTGTGTGATTTCGACACAATTGACTGATTGTTCTGTGCTTTTGTGAATTTTCTGGATTTTTCACCTGTTGCTCTGTTTTTGACTTCACCTTCTGGATTTGTGTATCAGGACATTGCTGCTGTGGGATTAGGATTATTTAACTTTGGGAAATTAAGGGCAAGTTAGAGTTGGGGTCTTTGTTAGGCAACTTCTTTTTAGGAAGTAAAAATGTGAGGTTTGAATACACAATGGGCAGTCAGAAAATCGAGATTCCACCTTATGAGAAGGATTTAGGAGTCGTAGTGGACTATCAACTGCCAGACAGTGTTGAGAAGCCATTAAGATGGCCAACATAATGTCAGGTTATAGAGCGCCTTGATGTGTGGAGTATAAGTCACAGGAGGGTCTGCTCATGCTTTATAACACACTGGTGAGGCCTCATCTGGAGTCCTGGGTGTAAGTTGGGTCTCCATAAAGACATAACAGCACTAGAAAATGTCCAGAGAAGAGCAACTAGGGTGAGTCCAGGGCTACAGGGGATGAGTTATGAGGAAAGATTAAAAGAGCTGAGCCTTCACAGAGATGAAGAGGAGACCTGACTGAAGTGTTTAAAGTGATGAAGGGAATTGGCACAGTGGACCGAGACGGTGACTTTAAACTGAGGTCATCAAGAACACGGGGGCACAGTTGGAAACTTGTAAGGGTGAATTTCACACAAACATTAGGAAGTTTCTCTTTACACAGAAAATCACAGACACTTTGGAATAAGAGACCAAGTAGTGTGGTAGACAGTAAGACTTCAGGGGCTTTCAAAACTCGACTTGATGTTATTTTAGACGAATGAAGAGGATAGGACTGGCGAGCTTTGGTTGGGCTGAATGGTCTGCTCTTGTTCAGATTGTTCTGATGTTCTTCCTTTCTTTTTTGTGCTCCTCTGAGACATTTTCAAAAATAAATCTTTTAATTTGTATAGATTCTAGTATCTTTCTTTTTTGTTACTGACCAGGGTTTGACACAGTTTTCCCCCTCTAGTAGTCATTTTGAAGATGTTTTGGGATTATTGCGCTTAAGACTTCTCTACCACAGTGTTTCTCAACTGCTGGGGTCATGAGTTGGTATTGTTTATCGTGGTGGTGGATCGCGGTGGGCCGCCACTCTGACCATCATGCTTGTCCCCCTCCTCTAAACACTTTGATGATTGCACTCGATTCACCAAAGGGGACCCCTTCCTGGTGGGTCAGGAGATGCATACGTGACAAAAAATGGGTAATGTCACCACTTTTGTGTTACGTAACACTCACTGACTAAATGATTCCATTTTAAATCAAATATCGAAGCTCAATTAAATGATTGATATTCATGATGTGGCAGACGACCAGGGATCTTGCCCAAACGGGACGCCTGGAAGAGGGTTGGACCACAGGAGGGGCACTGTTTTTCTCAGGGTGTAGGAGGGCAGCCCCTTGGATTCCATCAGGGCCACGGAGAACGAGCTGGGGAGCCTGTGGCCACCACCAGGGGGCACCTGGACCGGTCCTTGAGTCCTGGAGGACAGCACTTCCGCCACACTAGGAAGTGCTGCCGGAAGACCATCACTGAGCACCGGGAGCACATCCGAGGCGTGATAAAAGGGGCCGCCTCACTCCTTTTGAAAAGCCAGAGTCGGGAGGAGGAAGACGAAGCTTGCGAGAGAGGAGTGGAGGCAGCTGAAGGAATAACGACTGAGTTAGTGTGGGGATTGTGCACTGTCGTTGTGTTGTGTGTTGTGTCGCAAAATAAAGCGTGTGTTGAAGACATCTGGAGTCGTGTCTGTCTGTGGCCTGTCTATCTTTTACAATGATTTAACATCAAAGTGCTGAGAGTCAGAGGTGTGGTGGTCAAGAGGGCCAGCAGAGGGCAGCACATCAGTGGGGTCCTGAGAGTCAGCTGTCTGATGGAGAGTGAGGAGCAAAACAATTTCAATTCACGCACAGTGACAGCTGAAGTTTGTTTCTCTGGTGATTTAACAATTATGGAGATTTTGAAGCTTTTTCAGACTCGGGATCCAATTTGTTGCCCAAGTTCGTTCACATTCAAGAAATTCAACTCTCCTAGTATAGTCACCTGAGAGATGATTGAGCAGTAAACAACTGAAAGTAATCAGAGACAAAGAGCGCACAAACATGCATACGGAGTGAAAGGCAGGGCAGGACATTCTGAACCCCTGAAGTCAGTCAGCTGGGGCGTCCATGGAGTTTTGTTCACCTAGTGTGTTTATTTACACTTCCACTGGTCCATGGTGAGCACTTATGGCCGCCTATCCTCGTTACACCACAGGACTCCTGTCAGGGACAGTAAACCAAAGAAACCTCCATTTTTGATAACTTGCATTTAACAAAAGCAGAACAAGACTCACATTGTCTAAGTCCATTTCTACTGCTCAGATCTTGTGGGCTGCTTCCAGAAGTGTTGACACCTGAGAAAAAATAAAGACAGAATGTCAGCCTTGAGTGCTCAGGACATGCCGGGCAGCTTCTTCTTCAAGCAACGGAGGTCACACTACCCACCGGTGTCACTGCTCGGCACAAATTCCCACTCACTGATCTCCCAGAGTTTCCTCTTCAGACGAGACAGGTTCATCCTCAGAGTCTCAGGAAGGACAAGTTCATTAACAGAGGCCTCAGGTGAGTCCTGATCTTCAGGGGGGAGACTGACAGATGAGTACATCTACATGAAGAAGAAAGGAGAACATAAGAGACAATGACCCGTATGTCAAAGAGGCCTGCTGGTGTCCTTCAGATTCTCAGTCTCACCCGGAGGAAGTGGATGTGGTCGTTGGTCTCTGAAAGCTCGGCCAGCTCAGCGTGTGTCCTCCTCAGCTTTCTGATCTCCTTTTCCAGTCGCATCATGAGCTGTTCAGCCTTGTGCAGTTCCCTGTTCTCGTGCTCTCTAATCAGATCGAGGCCAATTGACCTCAGAATCAGAAGAGAAACAAAGGTCTCCTCGAAGTCCTGCAATTCTGTCTCCGCAGTGCTCTGATTAGAAGGAAGCAGAACAGTGATGAGAGAAGAAGCCGAGGTTCATTTCATGTACAGTTTCATGATGCCACCACTAAAATCTGTAGTTCACGTGATTTCACAAGTGTGGAAGTAGGGGTTCTAAACACTTTTTTGCTCCCTAAAGCCTCACTTACACTTCTGCAGCCCACCAGTCAAGTAAGATCAGTTTAATGGCTCTCATTCACGTCACCAGGGAGGAGCACAGTGCAATTTTAAGAACAGGACATGCTGAATATCTGCAGGAAGACACACAACACAGGAAGCCCACCACTTGTTGATACCTAGCAGCTGGCCTTTCCTGTGTCTTGAATCCTTCTGATGAGGCTGACGTTATGGACACTCGACGGAGAAAAGCAACCAAGAGTCTTTCATGTCTCCAATACATCTTTAGGATTGTGATCGTCAAAATTGTTATCATAACTGGCAAAGTGGGCATCGCAGTACCAGAACAACAACCACACATGGCTGACAGCTCAGTGACCCGTCTACACTCAACAGGAAATAACTCAACGAAACTTTGTCACTTCGTGGTTAAAGAACAAATATTAAAGTGACAGGCAGACACGTGCAAAATGAGAGTGGAGAAGGCCTTTCAGAGCTGTCAGTTTTCAGATTTCGCTAATCGTGAATCATCATCTCTTTTTAAATATACTCTGAGTTTCACTGTGAGCTCAATTTCACGTAAATCACAGGCTCAACACTAAATTTTAAATTAAACTCAGTCCACGATATCTTAAAGGTGCTGTAAAACATGGAGATGCTCATACAGGGTGAGACAAAAACCAGTTAAACATTTCAAACGTTTATTCTACAAAAACACTACAAGATCAAATAAATGTCATTACTGAAACAAGAAATGGTACACAAAATCAATTATTTTACAATGTGTTTTAAAAATGAAGTCTCAGGGTGGTGGTCATCGTTACCGATGCGCTCTTCGAGACGATTTCTGAACACTCGTATGACCCGTTTGGCCGTTTCAAGGGGAATAGCAGCAATTTTGTGGTGAATTGCGTGCTTGAGGATTTTTGAGGTCGGTGTGTGTATACGTTGAGAAGAAATCACACAGCGCAAGATCAGGCGAACGTGAAGGCCAACCGACATCACCGCGTAGGGAAATCAACATCTCCCGCAAAGCTTGCATGGATCTCCACACAGGCCATATGAGCTGCTGCTCCAGGCATCCACCACATCCATCTCTTCCAGTTGGGGCCACAAAATGTTCTCTAGCATTTCAGTGTAATGTCCTGAAGTGACGGTGACCATTGCTCCCCATCCTCAAAAAAGTAAGGGCCTACAATGCCAAATTCTGCAACGGCGCACCGAACTGTAACACCTTCACTGTACAGGGGTCTCTGATGAAGTTCACGAGGTGTTGGTTTTAGCCCAGTATCAAAAGTTTGGCTTACTTACACAACCATTCAAATGGAAATGTGCCTCGTCGCCGCACGTCACAATGGCATCTCGATGAAGAGTTTGCAGAATGTTCGCACACAACTCTCTACGGCTCTCCCAGTCTCTCTCAGTGAGGTCCTGTGCTACCATCATTTTGTATGGATGGAAATGAAGGTCCTCATGCAAAATCAAAGACGTGCCGGAAATGCCAAAGGCAGAAGTGCACTGAACGTCTAGGAGATTGCACAATTGATGCCCTCATTTGCATGTTTTCAGGTGTTCGTACAGTCCGAGGACAGCCTGGAGATTTTCTGTCTAAATATAGCCACCGACTGAAGAATTGTTTTTCCGATTTGGGACATTTGGAGGAATGCTGATGTGCGTTTGGAAGGCATGTTGTATAGTGATGATGGATTTCTTGTTTTTGAAGAACGTTTCGACAGCGAAAGCACGGTGTGCACCAGATCAAGGCATGTGGCCTACTGAAAACAACAAGGGATCACCTAATCACAGGAACCCCAACCCACTTGATTAATGACTTTGAGAAATGTGGTATTTTGTTTTGGCTCACGCTTTATTGACACAGAAGAGAACGGAAATGTCAAAGGATAAACGTAGAGAGCAAAGAGATGGAAAAATAGAATGGAAAACATCAGGGGCAGCTTTCTCTTTATACATTAAATGTTTCCAAATTGTAATTGAGCAATTTCAAGGTGGGCGTTGAAAAGGTCAACATAAAGCTAAGAAGGTTAAATATAGTGAAGAAAAAGTCGCCTAGAATGTAATGTTTAGTTTTATCCACTAGATGGCAGTAAAACTGACATTCATTTTCCTCACCGTAGGCATCAAATCACAGAATTGCAAAGTGATTCCTCTTTCCAGGATGTTTGGTGTGTTGTTGATGACTCCGACGCTGCACCGTGAAGTTACAAAGAGCATGTCAGCCATGTGTGTTGGGGTGAAAGTAAGAAATAAGCACACGCTTTATGCTGAGATACAATAACCAGTGTCTGTGTGCTTGTATGGGATACAAATAACCAAGTGGAACATTTCACTTTAGTACGACTATAATCTGAGTTATATTAACTTTATGGTATTGATAAGAGTAGCCTCAATGACGGGTAACAAAACCGTTGACTTGACAAGCCTATTCTGAGCCCTAGGTGAGGTGGACGAACATCGCCCCTCATTATACAGAGTGGGTAGTCAGTATTATTAGATGGCGATGAGCTGTGGGGTGGTCCCCCTTGGTCTCTGGAGCGCACAAACAGCACCCCTTTGTGTGTACACCATGTACTTAACAGAGCGTGCGACCCTTGGTGTATGGAGCACTTTTACTTCCATAAACAGGAGGTGAGGTGATGGTCCCTGTCAGTGTCTGGAGCACAATCCCAGCTTTCATAAATGGTGCTCCTCAGATGACAGTGTCCTCGGTGGCTGCCTATGTCACCTAACAGGTTGATTGGCTGTATTGACAAGTTGTCCTTAAGAAGAATCTGAATGAGATGTTGGGACAGTTGAGCTGTTAGCTAAACAAACGGGTTTCATGGACTGATTGGTCTCCCCTTGTTTATTAAATTTCTTTTGTTTCTTCTGCCATTAGTCACATTTTTGCACGATGCACTTCGGCGTGGCTCACAGTGTCCTGCTGTTCTACCAGTACTTTCAAACAGAACAACCTCATCAAGGTGCTGTAGAGAAGAGAGGCCTTGAGGGCACTTTCTACGACATTGCTGTCAAGCACACCAGTGTCCCAATGATCATGAGCTTCACAACTGGCTTAAGAAGAAAAAACTCGGCAACTGCTGAAGGTGAATCACCTGAGAGGATGATATCAGTCACTCGGGTTGTATGTCATTAACTCCTAGTGCCTGATGGGTCTCGGTTCACTGAGACCACCAGATGTTCTCCAACCTGAGCAGTCACCAGTGGGTTAGGGGGTCACTTTCCTGCCTATTCCAGGTCCTGCTTTTCTGCAAGCCTCAAAGATGTGGGTGAAGAAGAAAGTGAATGACTGTAAACCGTAGCCCCAGAATGCATTTCACCTTCTCATTATGGCTTATTGGTTGTAGACTGAGGAGAAAAAAAATCACAGTGATCTATTTCTGAAGTATCTGCTCCGTACTTCTAAAATTTTTATTTTTTTTTACTTCTAAAAAATGTATTATTTTTATACTGTATTGAGGATTTGTTCTGTTCTGTGTATTGTATTATATTGTATTGTATTGACCCCCTTCTTTTGACACCCACTGCACGCCCAACCTACCTGGAAAGCGGTCTCTCTTTGAACTGCTTTTCTTGAGGTTTCCTCCATTTTTCCCTACAAGGGTTTATTTTGGGGAGTTTTTTCTGGTCTTCTTAGAGGGTCAAAGCTGGGGGGCCGTCAAGAGGCAGGGCCTGTTAAAGCCCATTGAGGCACTTCCTGTGTGATTTTGGGCTATACAAAAACAAACTGTATTGTATTGTATTTTTAGTTAAATATAAAGAGCAGAGAAAGTCTGAAGGCCTTCCGAATCCATTGGGACAACACATGCAAAGTGCACTTAAAAAGCTTAGCATGGCAAGCATTGGGCAGCTTTGAATGGCCTCACAGCCTTGGAATGATGGGCTCAAAAAGATGCAGTTACCTGCCGAACCAGGGATGGCGCTGCTCTCTAACTCTTTCTCCTCTCTCCCTGCAGAACAACTGAAGAATCAACATGCTAATGACTTCACTTCCAACCCTCAAGACCCCACCTCTTCCTGACGCTACTTCCGGTTCCAGAATGCTATTCACCCATGCCATCACTTCCTGCCGCCAACTATACAGTATATACCGCCTCCATTTTCTTTTTTGTCAGTTCCATTTTGAACTCTGTCTGTGAAGACGTCATTTCCTTTTTAGCTACAGTAAATAGGGTTTGGGTAGAGTACACAGGAGACATCAAAAGGTTCAGGCAGCCACTGGTGTAATATGCCCTGGCTGCAAATGGGTACATTTTCAAGAGCTGTGGCTGGTACAAAGTCCAAGACAGAACTGATTTAGAGATGCAAAGATGGTGGCTTTAAAGCCCGGGACCGGAAGTGACATCATCATAGGCGCCAGAACCAGAAGGGCCATCACCATAGCCACCGGAACTGGAAGTGACATCATCATAGGCGCCAGAAGTGGCATCGTCATACCCACTGGAACCCGGTGGGATTTCCTGTGAGGACTGAGGACTGAAAGAGAACATCAGTGCCCCTCACTCCCCCCGGTCTGGTGTGGAATATCACTATTCAGGCCCATTAGCTGCCTCCCATTCGCATGTGTGTGACAGGGGATTCCCCCCAAACCTTTGATGGTCTTTGTGTCCTTATTTTACAATATAAACTTTTCTTTTCCTTATTTCACAATATATTTGACATTCATTTCTTTCATTTCTCAAGGTGAAGAGGACACAAGACTCACCCTAATCCTCTCTGCTTTCTCATTCATCTCCACCAGTTTGTTCTGTTTCTCCTCAATTCTCCTTCTCATTTCAGCCTTTGTGTTTTCCAGGTCACCCTGTGAGGAGACAAAGTGAGGAGACATCTGAGGAAAGGGCAGAGAAGGAAAATTGGAGTCCAGCAGGGAAAAAGAAGGACAGAAGGAGGACGAGGAAGGAAAACAGAGAAAGTGGATGACATCTTGGAGATGAATGTGTGAGGGACTGGACTGCAGAGAGGACTGTGGATGACTGGGAAAGTAGAAAAGGACCAGTGAAATAGGTGGAATAAGCCATTTGGGGTGACAATAATGACGGAAGAGCAAAAGGGAGGAAAAATCTGACATCAGGAGAAAAAAGCTTTGTGTAGACTGAAAAACAAGAAATGAAGGGAGGAAGATGACAGAGAAAGTGAGCTGAAGATTAAGAATGTCGTAAGGGTGAATGTTACTGTCTGGAAATGTCAGCATGTGAAGACATAGGAGTGGTGGGGAGAGGGACGGGGGCTTCAGGAGAGTTCACTGACATTTGTGGTGGTGATGATTAGAAAGGAACTTAACTGAATCTGACGTCATAGACTAAGAACTGAAGGAGAAGAACATGAAAGTGCATACAACATGGAGTTTAATGCATTCTTTAAGCATTGTGGTCCTACTAAAACCATATATGGATTCAGATCTTTAATATTCAATAAAAGAAATCAGAGGAATCACATAAAGCAATTTCTAAATTGCTATAAACTAACTTACACTTATCAAGGTATGCAACAGCTGGATTAGCCCCTTAGTTCCTAATAAAAACAACTGACGATAATTTGACTCCAGTGACTGAACACAGCCAACTCTTCTTCTTCTTCTTCTTCTTCTTCTTCTTCTTCTTCTTCTTCTTCTTCTCCCAATTCCATGTGGGGTCGATGTGCTTGATCAGCCTTCTCCTTACAGCTTGGTTCTGCAGTTCCTCTCCTCAGTCCAACCCTTTTCCTTCAGATCTTCTTTTAATGTGTCCATCCACTTCCATGTTGGCCTCCCTCATTTTCTCTTCTCCTTTACTTCCAATCCTGTCACTCTTTGGCCCACATATTTACTGTCTCTCCTTGTCACATGTCCATGCCACTTACCAGCCTGCCTTCTTGTATGTTCTTAGATGTCTCTCCCACTTTTGTTGTACCTCTGATTGATTGTCTCATTTCTTATTCTGGCCTTCTTTGTAACTCCATACATCCATTCTCCTTTCTACCACAACTAAGTTCATCTCCTTCTGTTCTCCCTTTACTGCCCATGTCTCAGCTCCATACATCATTACTGGCCTTACTACTGTATTAAAAACCTCATCTCAGTCATTTGCCTTCATTCTCTGATCGCACAATACTCCTGACACCGTCTTTGAATTGTTGTGGATTATCTCTCTCTCTACAGTAATTCTCCATTTTGAACTACTGCTGATCCTAGATATTTAAACTTCTCCGCTCTTTTCAATAGCTCTCTCTGCAGGCCAACTACTGAGTCATAAATAAACTTAAAATTTTCTGTCTTCTTCCTTATCTTCAATCCACCATCTTCCAAAGCCCTTCTCCATTCTTCCCACTTCCTCCTGTCTGTTGTTACATGTGTCACACACACATGCGCATGGGAGGCAGCTAAAAGGTCTGAATGAGAGTAGTCCCACGCCAGACCTGACTTGATTACTCACTGTCTTGAAGACCGTTCACAGGAAATTCTGCCTGGAGCTGATTACGTCACTTCTGGTCCCAAACCTATGGAGGAGGACCATCCCAGTTCCGGCCCTCTTGATGATGTCACGTCCAAGTCCGAGCCTATGGAGGAAGATCCTTCCGGTTCCGGCCATTTTGACATCATACCCTGTATGGGCCTTTAAAACTGCCACCTTACCACCAGTTGGACAGTTCTGTATTGGACTCTGACTTGTGCACATCTGTCTGATCTATTTTTCTAAAACCCAGTTGCAGCCCGGGATAATACACAGGTGGCTGCCCCAAACCTTTTTATGACTTTTGAGTCTACTTCTTGTCACACACACAACACAATGTCATCAGTACAAAGCCTGCACCAGGTGGTTGGTCTTTCATCCCACAAGTCAACACATCCATACCCAGGTCAACGAGGCAGGGACATAAAGAAGACTCTTGGTGCCGACCAACTCTAGCTGGTATCTTGTCAGCTACCCCGAAATTGATTGTAACGCAAATCCTCATCTTGAACAGTCCTCCTTATATGCTTCTCTGGTAATCCTTACTCTTTCATGGCCCCCTTGACTCTAAACCTTTAAACCTTAAACTGAGAGGGAAGTCATTCAGCACTGTGGGAGTGAAGGTATCATAGGAAACTCTAGAAAATATGAACAAAAGAAGTTGTTGAAACTTTCCAAGGAAATCTACAGGATTACAAAGCCACACAGAGACCATTTGGAACAGAGCAGTCTTCTCAGAAAAAGCTAACCTGCTAAAATGACCCCGGGGGCACAGCAACAACTCGCTCAAGTGCCACAGGATACTAGAAGAACATCCAAAGAAGCTTCACCTAAGGTCAGAGTTGCTGAAGGTGCTGAAAACAAGTACTGAAACTCAGGGGGCAATTACTTTTACACATGAGTGATACAGATATGAGATAACTTTGCACTTTGGGTAAAGTGAGTCATGATTGTTGTATTCACTCAGGTTTGTTTCCTGTAATATTGTATTTTATCTGAAGGTTTCAGGACATTCGTAGTGTAATATGTGCAAAAACAGATTTGCTGAGGAGGGGGCAAGCACTTTCTCACAGCACCGTAAAAAGCTAAAGAAAACCATAATTAATAACAAAATGCACCTGATAATATGTAAAGAGCATTCAAAAATCTAAATAGAATGAAAACATCTGTGCCAGTGAGGATACTTTGGTTATTTCATAAATTTTTTTTTTAATGACATGATGGTCACCACATTGGCCTGTGCAGAAGTTCATCTCCAGTCCTGACTGCCATTCAAATCTTAAAGACATGTTTGTCCAGCCACCATTTTCCTCCCGTCACAGTACATTTTGCCCTATGATGAACTAAGTGAGAACAACGAAAGCCAGAAGGGGCCAAAAACTCAAGACGTCTCAATGTCTGTCCTTCTTGTGTCTTTGCAGGACATTCTTTGAGGAATCCTAGAAGACCCCTCACTCTGAGAAGGACATTCATAAAACTTAACTCTTTAAGACCACAGTAACACCTCACGCCATCTCCTTCACCAGAGTAACCTCTACCACTCCTAGCCCTACCCTTACCTGTCGCTCTGCTCTCTCCTCCTCAGGTGTCACCGTGTCATGGCTTTTATGTTCAGTTGCCACACACATCGAGCAGATGCAGGTCTCATCGGTCCTACAGAAGATTTCCAGAACTCTCTGATGTCTTGTGCAGATTCTCTCATGGAGGTTTCTAATCGGCTCCTTCAGTTTGTGTGTCTTCAGCGCTTCAGAGACCCTGTGAGGTTGGAGGTGAGTCTCACAGTAGGAGGCCATGCAGGTCAGGCAGGTCTTGACGGCGCTCTGTTCTGGCCCAGGACACACATCACAGAGGACAGAGCCAGGCCCCATGTTGCTCTGAGATGTCGAGTCACCGGCGTCCATTTCTTTCAGTGACTCTATTATCTGCACTGAGAGTCACTTTGGTCCCCTGCCAAGTCAGAATATTCCCAGTAACCTATAATACAGTCCAGACAAAAGCTCCATTCAATGTTTGGCCGATCAGCTTCCTCAGGACCTCCAGACACACTGAGAAAGACGACTGATCAGCAGACAGGGAGGGACAAGGAGCTTCCTTTATAGATGAGATCCAGCCTGACACACCCACATGGGCCCTACCTCTGAGGAAATGCAGGCTCAACAAGCAGCACGTCCTTTTGAGAGCATAAAGACGCACCTGCAGTCATGGTGATTATAAATAATTAGAGCTTCATTGTTATTTTTTTAGATAATAATCTTTACTGTCAAGTTTTCTCTCATTCCATCTCGTTTGTGACAAAAATACTCCTGTCAGGATCGCTGAAGCCTACATGGGCTCTTATGGCCGACATATTATTAAATGTAATATCTGCTAATCCCAGGCGTCAGATCTACCGTGATGATCATCTGCACTGAGGACGGGACAGAAGTTGTGTCCGTAAGTGAAGCTGACGAGCTGCCTCAGGGGTCCTGATCGACAGGCAGGGAAGGTGAGCTGCTTCCTTCGCAGAGGAGATCCAGCCTGACACTCCACACCAGCGTTACCTCCAAACACGTGAGAGCTAAACAAGCGACACATTCCTTTGAAGGTCTACGAGTAAACACACCAGTTGTCATGGCGGGTCTCCAGTGTGCCACACTATTATTGTATAATCTCCTTTGTGACAGACGGCTGAAGCCTCCATGGGGCCTTATGGCCATTAAATTTGGATTAAAACAATTTGAACTCTCGACTTCTAGGAAAGTCTAGGAAATGATAACTGAGATAAACCAGGAGCTGCTCTAAAGTCTTGTGGGCACCTTGATAGAACTTTTTGGGGGTTTAAATACATGTTCTCTCTCCCTGTTATACCGTAGATCATTTGTGGGCAGTGTTTTTACATTAATAGTTTAGTTTTGGGATAAACATAAACATATTTGCTGAGGTAGCTCTCCTGCCTGACAGTATGGAGACCAGGGTT
This sequence comes from Erpetoichthys calabaricus, assembly GCF_900747795.2. Classification (NCBI taxonomy): domain Eukaryota; kingdom Metazoa; phylum Chordata; class Cladistia; order Polypteriformes; family Polypteridae; genus Erpetoichthys; species Erpetoichthys calabaricus. The sequence continues at coordinate 1,717,091 of NC_041405.2, read as the reverse complement.
CACATTCTGGTGCCCCCTTCATAGAGTTTGCATGTTTCCTCCCACAGTCCCAAGATGTGATTAGATGAAGAGCCGTTGCTGAACTGGCTCCGGGGACTCTCCTTACTTACAGCCAATGATTGCTGAGATAAGCGCATTAACAAGATAGATGGAGAGATGGTGTAACCAGTAGAGGGCACCACTGAGCCCCAAACCTAATAATGACTAAAAGTGTCACAAGTTCAAATAATGGACTTTTTACAATAAAGCACAGCCAATAATCACAGGAAACAATGAACCTCTGTCCTCCCCTTCTGCCTCTAGTTGAGTGTCGCCTTTCATGCTGGACTCAGAATGGACATGACTTGGGGATTATTCAGGACCCAGGGCTGTCATCCGCCAACAGCACCCCCTGGCAGCACCCAGGGATCCCAACAGGGCTGCACTTCCAGACTCCATTTCCCATAAAACCCTGCTGGGATGCCTCCTGTGGACTGCTGCCACCTAATGTATGAGGATGGACCTGCTCCTGGGCTCTGGGGTCTGCTTGTCCATCCCCTGGCACCTTCCATCTTGGTAAGAGGTCAACTGGGATGCCTGTCTTTCATCCATGGCACTCACAATGGAGAGTTGCTGTTTAATTGGTAGCTTCAGCATTTGGTTACAAGGTGATTGTTTCTAAGAGTTGCCTCTACAGAATGTGTCACATCAGGATGGCCCACTTTATCAACTTCTAAAAAACTGGACATGCTGTTCCTTGTAGAAATGTGGCAAAACCAGGTGATTACTTACAACTAAATCTGCTTACCTGCTGCTGGTTACAGTTACTTGTCTAAACCCCATCTGACGGGCCGAGGTGGTGGATTGGCGGTGGTTCAGCGTGATTGTCTTAAAGCAACCACTGTTGATTTTCATAACATTATGTCTTTTGAATACCTGGCTGTTAAAATCACTGGAAAGGCTTCACTGCACATTATATTAATCTACAGACCTCCTAAGCTTCATCTGGATTGTTTCTCTCATCTTTATGAAATACTCCCTTTTGTCTGTGGCTTGTCCACTGCAGTTATTTTGCTTGGTGACCTTAATCTTCATGTGGATTCTGACTGTCCATCTGCTTGTGTGCTACGTTCAGTACTGGATTGTTTCAGTTTTGTGCAGCATGTTAGTTTTTCAATCCATATTAAGGGTCATATTCTGAATCTTTTATGTTCCACTGGTCTGCAGAATGTCTGTACATCTGGTACTGTGATTGGTATCTCCGATCACAAGCTGATTGAATTTAGTTTCACTTATTCCCTCCCTAAAATAAGTCTGAAATCTACAATAACCTATCGTAATATCAAGAACGTTGATCAGTTATCCTTCTCTACGTCTGTTGGTGCTTCCTCTCTCCATGATGTTTCTGGGTTGTCTTGCCCTATGCAGATTTTATCTCTATATAATTCCACATTGTCACAAATTTTGGATCATTATGCACCTTTTAATTCCTTGGTTGTTCCTGCTACCCGGTCATCTCCATGGTTTACAGCAGAATTGCGTACCATGAAACAAACTGGTCGCCGCTTGGAAAGGCTCTGGAAGAAGACTGGTCTGGCTGTTCACGCCCTAGCTTACACCGAACACCTGAAGGGATACAGATGTGCCTTATCGGTGGCACGTTCAAAGTACTATTCCACTCTTATTGATGTTGGTACTTGTCACCCTGGATCTCTTTTTAATATAATTAACAGACTTTGTTAACCTGCTGTTAAAAATCCTTATTTCTCTGTTGAGCACTGTAATCTATTTCTGGATTATTTTCAGTCAAAAATTATGACCATATATCAAAGTTTCTCTACTAACCGTTCCTCGTCTCTGTCGACTGATTATACTTCTAAATCTACAGTTTATTTATTTAAATTTAACCCCTTTAATCCTTATATTGCTGAAGTAATATCTAAATTAAATCATTCTACCTGCCACCCAGATCCTGCCCCTACTTTACTGATTAAGGCTTGTACTCTAAACTTTCTGCCCCATTTCTCACTTTATCAACTGTAGTTTCCGCACCCGTGTTGTTCCAAGTGATTTACAATCTGCTGCTGTAACCCCGTTTTAAAGAACACCTGGCTCAGATCCCTTACAGCTCAAATGTTATCGCCCAATTTCTAATCTTCCATTTATGACAAAGATCTTAGAAAAGGTTGTTGCTGCTCAACTCAATGATTATTTAAACTTGCATAACCTGCTTGAGCCTTTTCAGTTTGGACTCAGAGCCCTACATAGCACTGAAACTGCTTTACTTAATGTAGCCAATGACTTACTTATAACCGTAGATTCTGGGATGGCCCCTCTCTTCTAGTTCTTCTTGACTTTTGATACAGTTAACCAGGACATTTTACTGTCCCGACTTTCAGCTATTGGCATCTCTGGTGCTGCTCTTTCTTGGTTCACATCACACCTCAGTGATCGCCAGTATTACGTCTTCATTAGGGAACACAAATCTGCTGCTGCTTCACTCACACGTGGTATCCCTCAAGGGTCAGTTCTCGGTCCAGTCCTCTTCAACATCTCTATGCTCCCATTAGGTGAGATGACTCATCGGTGTGGTCTGAGCTTCCACTGCTATGCCGATAACACACAACTTTATGTAAGCGTTGATGCAACTGCAACATCTTCACCTGTTGCACTGACTGATTGCATTTGGGAAATCAATCATTGGATGACAGATCAACTCAATCCTGATAAAACAAAAATCTTTTAAGTTGGTACTAAATCTGACCTCTCTACCCTTCGTGGGCTAAAAATTGACGTCAATGGGATCCTGGTTGAACCCTCAGCATCAGTCTCAGGTCATGACTCCTATGTGACTCCAATGTTCAGTCACCACACACATTGCGCAAAGAAAGCTCTTGTCAGGCCTACAGAACATTTCCAGAACTTTGCAATGTCTTGTGCAGATTCTCTTTTCAAGATTTGTAATTGGCACCTCTAGATTGTGTCTCTTCAACGCTTCAGCTGATACTAAAAGTTAGATCCCTTATAACTCCGCAAGAGGCTGAAAAGTTAGTTTTGTTTTTAGTCGACTAGATTACTGTAATGCACTCCTCAGGACTACCCAAGAAGGACATGAATTGGTTACAATGAGCGCAGAATGCGGCTGCCAGAATCTTAACAAGGAAAAGAAAATCCGAGCACATCACACCAGTCTTAGCGTTGTTACATTGGTTACCTGTGCCATTTAGAATTGACTTTAAAATGCTGCTAACGGTTTACAAAGTCTTAAATAATCTTGCTTCGTGCGTCCTGTCACCTTACACTCCAAGTTGTACCCTTAGATCTTCAAATGAGAGTCTGCTTAGAATTCCAAGAGCTAAACTTACAAGAAGTGGTGAGGTGGCCTTACTGCTGTTAGGCACCTAAAATCTGGAATACGAGTTTACCGATAGAAATACGCCAGGCTAATACGGTGGAGCACTTTAAAAAAACTGCTAAAAACTCCATTAATTTGTAATGGCTTTCTCATAGCTTCATTTTAGTGTATTCCTGTTAAGCTATATGTGCATTAAATGATCATTTTCATCATGGCCGTGCAATCCGTACCACTCCCTACTATTCTCTGCTGTTTTTTTTCTGGTTTTCTGTGGTGGCGATTTGCACCACCACCACCTGATCAGGGCACTGTGCAGTCCTTACATTGATGGATTGAAGGCCAGAGGTCCACATGACCATCATCATCAAATTCTTTCACGTGAAGCCTGAAAACCATGAGGACTGATTTCCATCATTTATGTTAGGGGGGCTGGGTGGTCTCTTAGCCTTGGAACCCCTGCAGATTTTGATTTTTTTTCTCCAGCCCACTGGAGTTTTTCTGTCCTTCTGGCCATCTGACCTTACTCTCTTCTTTGTTATTTAGTATTGCCTAATCTGATTTTTGCCCTTCGGTGGACTGGCACCCCGCCTGGGGTTTGTTTCCTGCCTTGTTCCCTGTGTTGGCTGGAATTGGCTCCAGTAGATCCCCATGACCCTGTAGTTAGGATATAGTGGGTTGGATAATGGATGGATGGATAATCTTATTTTTATTTCATATAAACTTTTCTTTCTTTTTCTTGTAAAGCACTTTGAGCTGCACCATTTGTATGAAAATGTGTTATAGAAATAAATGTTTTTGTTGCTGTTGTTGTTCAGACATTCTGTGAGGTTGGAGGTGAGTCTCACAATAGGAGGTCAGGCAGGTCTTCACGGCTGTCAGTTCTGGTCCAGGACACACGTGACAGAGGACAGAGCCAGGCCTGATGTCGCTCTGAGATGTCGAGTCAATCTGCACTGAGAACCACCATGGTCCCCTGCTTAGTCTGAATATTCTCAGTAACCTGTAATACAGTCCAGACATGAGCTGCATTCACATGTTTGGCTGACCGGCTCCCGAGAAAGACAACTGATCAGCAGACAGGGAGAGATGAGGTGCTTCCTTTGTAGATGAGATCCAGCCTGACACACCACCCGGGCCCTACCTCTGAAGAAATGCAGGCTCAACAAGCTGCACGATCCTTCGGTGGAATAAAGACACACCTGCTGTCATGGTGACTATAAATAATTACAGCTTCATTGTCATTTATAGAAGAATCTTTACTGTCGAGTTTACTCTCATCCCATCCCTTTTGTGACATAATTACTCCAGTCGGAATCACTGGAGCCTACATGGGCCCTTATGGCCAACATATTGTTAAATTTGGATTAAAGCAATTTGGACACTTTTTTTCTATTAAACTTCAGTAAATGATAACCAAGATAAATCAGGCTCTGCTTTAAAGTGTTGTGAATCAGAGCAGCAGGATGGAATTTTTTGTGGAGAAATAATTTTATCCATTCCTTTATTATACTAAAGTTCATCTGTTTTTGCGTGTGGTTTTGCATTAATAACTTAGTTTTAGAATGAATATAATTTTACATGCATTTTAATTGGTAGCTTCAGCGTTTTAATTCTTGGTCACTGTTGCTAGGAGCTGCCTCCCAAGAAGCACGATGCTCGGCTTTATAATCAGTGTGCTGCACTGTCCAAGATTACGGATTACAACCTCAAACAGCCTCAGTCTTGTGCTCTGGTCGATGTGACAATAGCTGTTGTTATTTAGGGCAACAGTGTCCACTTAGACATCCATTTTACTGCTGTCACACATGCATGTCAGAGGGTCACCTTCCAGGTTCATCATAGGTAATCGCTGCCATCCCAAGACACGAGGGGACGCTGCTGTTGTCTCTTTTTCAATGTACAGCTCTGAGAAGACACCCAGTGACGCCCAATAACCACACCCTTTCTGGTCTAAGGACTATAAGACCACAACTTCCTGGAAGGTAGACTGCCAGCCCGAGCTCCTACCCAACCTGACAACTTTACCTTTCTTTTGATTGCTCTACAGCCTACCTATTGTTTTTTGTTCTTGTTTTCACTATTGTGCACCTTTTAATGCTGACTTCCAATATTAAATGGTGCCAACTGGTTGGCACCCCAACATTTCTTTTTTGGACTTTTTCGGATTCTGCCATCATGGTGGATATATCTTGGTCTCTTGATCACTTTGCTGTTGGCAGACAACCACAGGACATGACCACCATGTTGCTGTTACCTAAAATGTTCTGAATTTCCAGAACAGATAATAATAATTATTTGCATTTATATAGTGCCTTTCTCACTACTCAAAACACTCAGTAATTGCAGGTTAAGGGCCTTGCTCAAGGGCCAAACAGAGCAGAGTCCCTATTGGCATTTACGAGAATCAAACCGGCAACCTTCCGATTGCTCGTGCAGATCCCTAACTTCAGAGCCACCACATCAGGTCATCAGCTTTTGATTAAGACCAGCATCAAAGTTCTAGCCCCAGTGACTTATGAGTAATCCTGTGACAGATGGGCAGACTTTAGGATTTTATATGTGTAGACTAAACCTTATAAATAATGAAATTACAATAACTGCAAAAAATTAAAAACAAATAATAAAGATCAGATCAGGACATGTAAATAACAATAGGCAATTGTTGTGATGTGAGATTTTACATATAACTTGATAAATATTTTGTATGTCTTTATTTGTAATTTAGGCAAAGCAATGTAATTTAGTGTTCAGGCCTGAAAGATGAGGCCAAATGGTGAAATGAATTATTAAGGAAACAGAAAAAAATCATAAATAATACGAGTGCAGGTGGTAAATATTCACATAGAAATTGTAAGGTTTAGGAATAGACGTGAAAAAAAAGAGAATTTGATTATGAAATAACAAAATACTGGATTGGGGTTCTCCATAAAGGAGTGTTTCTTAGGCCTCTGAGGGTTTGGGAAGTGCCAAACATAAGTACAGTATGTCTCCCTTTTTTAGTTTTAGTTTCATTCTGGTGTTGTGGACATTTTTCAGTTTTTTTGTTTTTATTGTTCTCATCTCACCATCTTCTTTTTTTACTGCTGCTACCATTTTAGGACTCTGGATAGTCAACCATTAATTGCCACTGGTGAGGCCTGATAACCATAAGTCATGATGGGTGACATCAATGGGGCACCGGTATAAATATCACGCCATACTATTCCAGATTGTTCAAGGTTGCGGATAACTTCCACACAGAATTGTCGATGTGTTCCATAGTTTGTTTAGGGTTAGGCTTAGGGTTAAAACCTCACACAGGGGCTAGGCCTTGATCTTCTGCAACATTCATTTGATAGGGAATGTTGGATTGTGTATTGGACTTGGGTGCAAGATTTTACAGACTTTAAGGTTTCCAAACTAGGAGTGTATTTTACAGTTTGGATTTGGTGCCTTTCCGTTCATCTTCCTTGGGCTGTTTAAGTTAGTTACGCAGGATTAAAAAAAATAATAAATGTAAAAGACTTTACCAATCAGTTCTGATTTCTGACTTGCACTTGCTCCTGATATGTACAAGACAAATAAAGAATTCATTTCTGAATGACACAGACTCAGCTCACATAGCCTTTCTATAACTCTCCTTTCTTCAGGCTGGATTTAAATTTTAAACAGTTAGGAGAGCACCACCACGTGAGCATTAGGGCATGAGAGGTTTTCAGTCTGCCGAAGACCAAATGGATGTCAGCTCATGGTCATCTCTTCATTTACTTGATGATCCTTAGTGAAAGATGGAGTATCCACTGACCAGAGGGAGGAATGCCTGGGTGGGCCAGTAGGTATGTGTGTGAGGTACCAGGAATAAAATGATAAAATGAACTCCAGCAGAATCCATGGAGTTTTCCTCTTCACTCCAAAACAGCAAGTAAGCCTGTTTGACAGAAGACATGAGGTGAGCGGCAGATGCTGCCAGTCAATGCTCATAGGGGTACAGAGGACAGATTGTCACACTGGAGTTTGGTGAAACCCAAAACCCTGGATAGAGAGGCTCAGTGAAGGAGGCGTTGAACCTGTACATGAGGGTCGTTGTGTCTGAGACACTATAAAAGGACAGAGAGCCAGCAGGACAGTCCAGAAACACACCTATTCTACGACTGAAGGGGGCAAAAATGTACGTTTTTTTGTTATTATGCCACACAGAGAAAGAGGAACAAGAGCAGGACAAACACCAGGACTTGTCACTGAACCCAAGGAGACACTCGTCACTCCATTCTTGCCTTCTTATTCCTTTGTATGCAACTCCGATCTCGACCCTGTCTCCGGTCCACTCGACCTCCCAGTAAAAGCAACTCTCGCTCAGACCCTCTTTGCCCAGAACTTGGAAACTCTTATCAAATCTGTCAGGGTGGTCAGGGTAGCCAGTCACCGTCTTCTCAAATGTCACCATCTTGTTCCCTTCTGACAGTTGAAGCCATCTGTTTGCCGTGTTGGGGTCCAGGGTGAGTGGGAAGGAGTCTGAATAAAGAAGAGAAGCGAAAAGAAAATGAGTGGAGTACTCTGCTGTCATTTGTGATGCTGGAGACTAAAAGTGATGGGAGCAGAACACCAAACACAAGGAATTTCATGTGTAACCTTCATGAGTGTCACAGAATGTTGTTCCTCAGCACCAGGAGGCTCAAAAAATACCTCAACATGCCCACCATGAGGGGGGAAAATCATCACACCCTGGGAGATCAGAAATCCTAGCGATCAAAGTCAAAATGTGAGACAAAATTCATATCAGAAAAAGATCAAAAAGACGTTCTAAACTGGAGAATCAACAAGAGTATTTAACCAATTCAACAACAAGAAAAGGGAATCCATGTGCTTGGATATGGAAACAACTTTGTGGTGCACTTTATCATGTCATGACTAACGTGGGCAGCAGGCGGTGTTCTAACAATAGGAGCTCAAAATAAGACTGACAATAAATAAATAAAGTGCTGGCGGAAACGGTGCAAATAATTATACACCAATCAGTCACACCACTAAAACCAGTGACAGGTCAAGTGAATACCATGGATTATCTCATCTAACTGGCACCTGTCAAGGGGTGGGATATATTAGGCAGCAAGTGACCAGTCAGTTCCTGGAGTTGATGGGCTGGAAACAGGAAAAATGGGCAAGCGTAAGGATCTGAGCGACTTTGACAAGGGCCACATTGAGATGATCAGACCACTGGGTCATCGTGCCTCCAAAACAGCAGGTCTTGTGGGGTAGTCCCAGTATGCAGTGGTTAGTGCCTACCAAAAGTGCTCCAAGGAAGGACAACCATTTCACAGGCACCCTAAAAAATTATCAGTTTGAAAATCGGGCAACATAACAATTTGAGATTTTTGTTGAAACTGAACAAAATGGCTACCACAATTTTGTCGGATGCAAACTAAAGTTTTATGGGGAGAAATACATGTGACGTGCACATGTGTTCCAGTGGCACAAACGATTTTGTGGAGGTTGAGAGGATGGCAAAGATGATGAACATCCTGGGGAACCATGTACAGCAAAAAACGACCAGAAAGTGCAAAATTCAAAAAAATCTAATTCACGAGAAATCGTTCACAATGATAGAAGACTCAGAATGACTGCAGAAATGGTCCACATGGAGAGATTGTCAGGAAAAGTTTGTACAACAATCTGAACATAATGAAAGTTTGTGCCAAGGTTGTCCCACAGCTTCTGAAACCCCAACCTAAAAGAAAATCTCAAACAAATTTGTGCTGACATTTTTGGGCACATTGAAGCAGACATGAAATTATGAAAAGAATGTCATCACTTGCAAAGAGACTTGGATCTCCCAGTACAAACCTGAGACGAAACAACAGTCAGTGCACTGGAAAACACCAAGGATGAGGAGAGCACATCAAAGCAAAACAAAGCAAGTCCAAATTCAAGCCATGTGGATTGTTAGCTTTGACATCACGGGTGTCATTTTGGAGAAGTGGGTTGCAGATGGAGCAACAAGGAACCAACACAACTACAAACAGGTTCTGGAAATGTTTCAAGGAAGGCTCAGAAGGAAAAGGCCACAGCTGTGGGGAAACGGTTTCAACCTCCGTGGAATGAATGTTTGATTCATTAAAATTAATTTACAGCAGCAGTCTCATGATTTAATAGCCACACCTTGTAAAATCAGGAGGATCATTGGCCAACCATTGTATTACTGGAATAACGGATGACACAACTGCCCCCAGTGGGAAAACCTTGCAGTGATGTGGCACTTGGCACTTCTGTGCCTTCTCTTAACCCCTGTCGGAGAAGACTGTTTCTTTCAGGTAATGTTGCTGCTATACCACCTTAGTTTTTATTATATTAATGTTGTTCTCCAGATAATGGACCAATAAGAGAAGAGAGAGAAATGACCTTCATCTGATGAATAACAACTGTAGACTTACACTTTAAAAGCTCTTTTCTGTCTGTCTCATTCTGCAGAGGAAAAGAGAGAACACCTTGAGTGTCCACGACTTGCTGGATGGCATCTTCTCCTCCTCCTCCATCCTCTGAGCCTCTTTGGATTGACTGAGGAGGCCCCAATCCATCTGCCTCACTGGTCTCCAAAAATCCCCAGCTGTTGCTCTCCTCCAGATGCTTCTTCACAACAGAAAGGCTCTGTCTCAGAAATTCAAAAAGGAAATCTCCAAAAGGATCAACGTTGGACCTGAAATCATCTCCAGGAAGGTCACAGAGAGCCGAGAACTTCTACATGAGGAGGAGAGAAGAAAGGAGAGAATGAGAGACAAAGACTTGCGTGTCATGAGGTCTTCCTGGAGTCCTGTAGACCCCTCACCCTTAGGTCATCCTTCTGTGAAAGCTCAGTCAGTTCAGTGCTTGTCCTCCTTAGCCCCTCGATCTCCTTCTCTAGCCGCTCCATGTGCCCTTTTGCCTTTCTCTCTTCCCTCCTGTTGTGACGTGTAATCAGGCCAGCGACCTCTGATGTAATCCTGTCAATAGACTGAAGGAGAAACTTGAATCACAATAAGATGGTTTCTTAATCCTAAGAATGCATTCCACTAATTCCTGAAGATCCCTTCATTTCAAATTATTTTCCAGGTGAAGGAACTGCTGTAGTCCACTGTGGGCTGTTTGAGAGAAGCCAAAACAGAGACATGGAAAGTATTCAGTCTTGAAAAACAGCAACACACATATCATTGTTCATCTGTGGGGGGGTCACATAGTGGGTTTATGGAGTCTGTGGACGCATTGTGTGATCAAATTGTTTAATCTGAGTGTGTCTCATGCTGGATAAATTTCGTTGTTAGTTCGTCGATTGTAATTCATGAGTTTAGAGTACATTGTCAGTTATATTCTTCGCAGCATACACAACACTAGTCAATGCTTATGTAGTGCTTGGTCCCACCTGAACGGGACACGACACTCACCTCAATCTTCTCCAAGGTCTGATTCTCCTCCTCCAGTTTCTTTTCTTTCTGCTGAATTCTGTTTTCTATTTCTGCCTTCATGTTCTCCAACTGACTCTGTGGAGAGATAGCTGAGGAGCGGGTTGAGAAGAAAACCTGCAAATGGAGAAGCTGAAATGAGTTAAGAGTCAGCTGTGCTTTTTAAGGAAAAATGAGTGAGGAGTGGCCAAGCAATCGAGGACGGTTGATTTTGTATTCAGTACTTGTGTAAGTGGTGTGCAAATCCCATGCACGTTGCCCCAACCAGCAGGCCTGCTAAGTTTTAATTTTGTCTGTTTTATTTCAGTCATCTCCCTCTATTTGTGTGCATGTCCTTCTTTGTGATGTTATCTTGTTACCCCTTCTCAATTACTGTTGTCTCACTCTGGATTTGGGGACAACTCAAGATCACCAACTACTTATACTGTCCCCAAGCAGAGAGGACTTATTTTGATAGGAGAGGACCAGAAGATAAGATGTGCATCAAAGTAAATTAACTAAAATTCCAACCGATCTGCCGTCAAACACAACCCAGGAATCAAAGTCAATAAGTCCAAAGTGCTCCTAGAATTCAAACACTAACACAATCGCACATAAATACTGAGAACTTCTCCGTATAATCGGGTGATTCGGAAATGCATGGGCCAGCCTTTGTATTGTTGCTCTGGTGATGTCACATAACCTTCTGTTCAATTCACCGTGTCAACTGTACACAAGATGGCAGCACTTACAACAAATTATAATAAGCTCACCGGACAAAAATGAGCCACCATCCATGTAGGAGGTGATACATACTTCAGACATCATCAGAGTCACCCTAATATGAATACTGTGTCATGTGCAGGGTTTGTAGAGAGACCGGGCATGTTGGTGTGCCACATCTGTCAAAAATGAATGATTGGCAAAGAGTGGTTGTTGTGTGCAGGTATATTGTGTTTGGCATAGAGTACAGGAAGTTGCTGACTTCATGGGGGTGTCAAAGCGTTCTGTTCAATGGGTCCTCCAGCAGTGGCATACATCACAATCAACAGCTAATCATCACCAGAACTGTGGTTATAAGATGGCGTTCACAGATAGTGACCGTTAGCATGTGTCACACATTGCAACAGCAAACAATTCCTGCAGGTGTTCCAACTTTGGTTGATTACTTAAAAACCCTCTGCCTGTGTAAAAGCTGTGTTGGAACAAACTGTGTTACCTTTTGTGCTTCATCTGCAGGTTAAACACAGAATGGCTACTCCAGCCTTCCAAGTCGACAAGTGTGGCATGCCAAGGGCTGAACTGCATGTTATTAATACGAGAACATTTGTAAGCTTCCTCGAATCTCAACTCCCCCAAGATTTACTACATTCTTCTTCTTCTTTTTTCAGCTACTCCCGTTAGGGGTTCATCCTCTTCCATATCTTCCTGTCCTCCTCATCTTGCTCTGTCACACCCATCACCTGCATGTCCTCTCTCATCACATCCATAAACCTTCTCTTAGGCCTTCCTCCTCTCCTCTTACCTGCCAGCTCTATCCTTAGTACCCTTCTCCCAGTATACCCAGATCTCTCCAAACCAACGCAATCTCGCCTCTCTGACTTTGTCTCCCAACCATCTAACTTGAGCTGACCCTCTAATGTCCTCAATTCTAATCCTGCCCATCCTCACCACACCCAATGCCAATCTTCACATCTTTAGCTCTGCCACCTCCAGCTCTGTCTCCTGTGCCACCGTCTCCTGCCCATATAACACAGCTGGTCTCACTACCGTCCCTGTCACTCTTGCTGATATCCTTCTGTCACAAATCACTCCTGACGCTCTTCTCCACCCACTCCACCCTGCTGGCACTTTCTTCTTGACCTCTCTTCCCCAATCCCCATTACTCTGTACTGTACTGACCTTCATCCCTCTAGATAAGATTTAGCCAGGAGTGACTCGTGTTTTGTCTGGTAAGCTTAGCATCTCGGGAATGCGTGATGCAAAATGAAATATAAAAATAATCAAGTGTAAGCTTTTATTTACATGAGTTACGAAACCCTGATGTATACTTTCACTATAAAAAAACTTATAGACACAAGAAACAAAAAATTTAAATGCTGATCATTCAAATGCTAGAAAAAACTTCCCTCATTGTGGTCGATGAAGCAACAGAAGGAGCTTTATTCTCTTTATGGACAAATGCGAATCAAACAAGGAAGGAACTGTCTGTACGGCACGACATTCAGGTGTGTCTGGAGCCCTCATAGGCTCGTGGGGGCTGAGACAGCATCCCTAACAGCAGATTACAGCTTATGTAACGTGGAAATAACATTTGGAACTGGAATATCTGAAATAAAATAAAACTGTACACAGTAATATTTGGATGAAAAAAATATGTTTTCTACAAATTTCTTTGAAGAAAAAAGTACCAAACTGAAATCAAAATCCCTCATACTGAGAGCTGAATTATTCCAGACAGACACAATGATGATGGAGGGTGGTCTTCACATTATTTGAACAAGCACCTAAAGTCAACATGATGAAGTAACCAATGGTGCCTGGCCTGTGTGACAGTCCTCTACAACTCTCAGCGAGGACACAGCACTCACTTTGTCACAACACGACGTAATGGGAGCTTTCAGGAAAATTGACACCAGGAAGGCAGCAGCTCTGGACGGCTTCCCAGGATGTGTTTTCAAGATCTGGGCTGATCAGCTTGCACCGGTGTTCGTGGTGATATTTAACCTCTCCTTAACATCATTGTCCCTGTGCCTAAGAAAGAAAGTCCAGCCTGCCTGAGTGACGATCACCCCGTCGCACTAACACCTGTGGAAATGAAGTAACTAGTAAAGAATTACATATACACTTCACTGCCCAAAGATTGAAATCCATAACAGTTTGCCCATCGGCCCAGTAGATCCATGGGTGATGCCATCACTTTGATCCTTCATGCAGTACTGGCCCATCTGGACAACAAGGGTGGGAATTCTGTGGGAATGCTATTGATAGACTATACGTCAGCAGTAGAGTCTCCAAGAGGCCAGCCTTCCAGGGCTGCATGTAACCCCAGTGCACTAGATGGCAGCAATCCTGTGCAGTTGAACCCATACTCACATTGCAGGGTGTGCTAGGAATTGTAGTCCCATGAGGCAGTCCTGCTGGGTTCTGTGGGTGCCATCAGAGGGTACCCAGAGTGGCTGTCCCTACTCTATGGGGCTTCCACCTTACCTGGAAAGACTTTTCTGACATCACAAGTATGCCCAGGCCCTACACAAAAGGAGTCACCTCATATTTGTTTGGGAAGTTGGAGTCAAGAGGAAGAGGATTAAACTTCACTGGAGGAGAGTGGAGGAGGATTAAAAGACTACAGATTATGGCTGTGATTGTGCTGTTTGAAAAAAGAAACCCATGCAAGATATTTCTATTAAAAAGGCTGGTTACAAACACAGAACTGTAGTTGGTGCAATTGTGTCCAAGGTTAGTGGGTCTGGGACGCCCCTAGTGGTCACAACCCGTTTTTCAAACTATCCTGTTTTGTGATTTAAACAATAGTAACATTGCTTCAGTTACACTTTAATTTTAAGTCTGAAACTTTTCTTTCTTCTAAATAAGTAATGAAGCTCTAAGTCTTGCTGTAATTACCCATTAATGGACATTTTTCAGTGCGAGTTCCAACTTACCCACACAATCGAGTAGTGAGAATTCACAGGAACAGAACTTGTTTGTAACCTGAGCCCCCCCCCCACCCCGCCCCTGTATTTGGTAAACACCCTTTAATGATACCTTCTGACCACCAGGAATTTCTAATGATGCCCATTGGATTGGCAAACATCCCTGCCACATTCCACTCTTTTGTCACCAACATTTCAAGGAGTCTTTTAAGTTACTGGGGTGTGATCCCTTGACTTTCATCCCTCTGATCTTAAGACTCGTGATTTCCATTAATGAGAATTAAACTAAAAACTAAAGAAACTTAACCCACCAGGGCTGTGGCCTTCACAAGTCTTTGGGATTGTTTTCTTGTTGTGTAAATTTCAGCCGAGTACTTGTGATGAATCAAAGATGCGCAGGTTTATACAATTAGATAGATAGATAGATAGATAGATAGATAGATAGATAGATAGATAGATAGATAGATAGATAGATAGATAGATAGATAGATAGATAGATAGATAGATAGATAGATAGATAGATAGATAGATAGATAGATAGATAGATAGATAGATAGATAGATAGATAGATACTTTATTAATTTAAATCACCAACTACTCCCTCTGAGTCGTAAAAAACATATTATAAGAATTGTGGCTTCTATTAGTAAACAAATTAAAAAGGACACAAAGACAATTTAAAAAATAAAAGGCCTTCCGATGTCTTAATAGTGGAAGTAAACACGTTGCTGTCAGAGGCAGGTGTGCCTTAGGCCTCCATTGACACTAAAAGTCACAGCCTCGTGCAAACTCCTGCTGTCCAACATGCTTGAGATGTCAGAAATGAGACACAGTTTGGAAGGAGCTGCAGTCCATTTGTAGAATTCACCAATTGTAACAATTACTTGCACTTCACCATGATTAAATTTATGGTAGACTTAAGAGATTATATTATTTTGTCACTGTTAATTTCAAGCCCTCATCACTCATAAGCAGGGCATGTTGACACATCCAAGGAGAGTCATGTAAAAATAAATGTAACTACTCACAAACTCTCAATGTTTCTTAATCTCACTCCATTTTCAGGTTTCCCAGTTATCCCTTGCCATGTCTGATCCCCTGCTTACCTGTCTCTCTGCTCTCTCCATAGCCGCCGTCACTGTCTCTTCACTGTTGTGTTCGGTCTTGCAGAAGATTTGCAGCACTTTTGTGCAGAGTTTCTCTTTGTGTTTTCTAATCAGTTCCTCCATCTTGTGCCTCCTCAAAGCCTCAGAATCCCTGTGGGGTCGGAGGTGAGTCTCACAGTAGGAGGCCATGCAGGTCAGGCAGGTCTTCACGGCACCTAGTTTTCTCCCAGTACACATGTCACAGGGCACATCGTCAGGTCTGGCATGACTCGAAGAAAGAGTGACATCGACTTCCATGTCTTTCAGTTTCTCTATTATATCTTTTAACATGGCATTTCTGTTACTCTCAGCACTCACGTTACACATTTGTCTGCACTGAGGACAGTTGAAGGCCTCCTCTTTATCCAGCTTGTCCAGATACTCCTTGACACAGACCATATGGAAAACATGTCCACATGACATAGTGATCAGCTCCTTCAGGACCCCCAGACACAGTGGGCAGGAGGAATGATCAGTCAACGAGGAAGGATTAGCCGTTGATGTCATGAGTGGAGATCCAACAGCCTTTGAAAGTGAAGAAATGAAATTTATAATAATAATAATATTAACTTCACTCCCTTGATGGTGCGCAGATACACCCACTCTTATTACGGTCTGAGTCACAGACAAGTCCATGTTCAAATTTACTGTTGTGTGTAGAGTACGTAGTGTGCAAAGTTCAATAAGATTCATTAACTCGACATCTTCTCACAACAGTAACAATAAAATAATATAGAAGGCATAGGCATATATACTGTACTAGCTGTCCGCTGCGGCTCCACCCGTGTTGTAGTGAAACAGGACAGGAGAAGGACCCCGCCTCGCTCCCCACTCCTGACGTTACGCTTCCCCTGCCCCTTGGCCCGCAGCCTCTCTCTTGGATTAGCGCGAGTATATTGCTCCTGCAAGTGAACTTTGATTCTTAGCATGATGAGAGAAGTCACAAAATCAACCGGAACGTTCAAGCAAATTATCGAAAAAACCTGGTCTACATCCATGAAGTAGTTCTCTCTTTCGCTAGCTAAGCAGATGTAAGGTACTCGGCCTGCTGCGTGTCTCTCGGATTTGCGCACATAAATTGGTACTGCAAGCAAACTATGATACTTAGTGTAATGAGAGAAATCACAAAATCAATCGGGATGTTCAAGCCCAATCTAAATCTGTTAAGTAGTTCTCTCCTGAAAAGCGGACAGACAGACAGACATACATACATACATACATTGGATTTTACATAGAGAGAGAGAGTCTTCCTATCTCACTGTTCTGTTAATTTAATTAATTTTATTAAGTACTGGATGGTGAAATGTGTAACAAAATCTGAAGGATCCTACACTCCAGGTGACTTGTCCCTACCCCAGTCCGCTCCTTACCTTTCTCTCAGTTATCTCCTCACTTTTGTGTTCAGTCGGCGCACACATCGGGCAGACGCAGCTCTCGTCGGTCCTACAGGACATCTCCAGGAGTCTCTGGTTCTTTGAGCACAGCTTCTCTTCGAGGTTCCCAGTGGGTTTCTCCAGTTTGTGTGACTGGAAGGCTGCAGGTTCCAAGTGAGCTTTGCCGACCCCTTTTTCCTTTACATCTTCAATTAGATTCCTAAGGGTTGTATTTTTGCAAAGCTTTGGCCTTGGATGAAATTCCATTCTGCACTGAGGGCAGCTGTAAGACCCCCTTAAGACTAACTGATCCCAGTACTTAATAATGCATTCCATACAGTAGTTATGTCCACATGGGATAGTGAGTAGGTCCTTCAGGGCCTCTAGACACACTGGACAGGTGTAGTGATCAGAATATGGAGAAGGTTTAGCTGCTGCCATCATGAGAGGAGACGCTGAGTGACCTGCAGAAATGAAAATGAAAGGAACTTTATTCTCTTAGCAGAAGGAGGCCACACCCGTGGTTATACTCTTGTGATTTCCTCATACAGTAAGGTCACTTACTGTATTGGATTGTTGCCCTTAGTTACGCATTGTGAAAATGAAGGCTCCTCAGAAGGCAGGATCTTCTTCTTTTGTATTCCTGAAAAACAGAACAACAACAACTGCTTCTTCATATTAAGGGGGTCAGGCCAGGAAATCACATGTGGACCTGAAAACGTCAAAGAAGATCTGGGGCAGAAGGCTTCAAAGCTCTGGGAAGCTGGTGGCCATCCTTAAACTGCCAGATTCATATAGTTAATGAAGAAATGGAAGGTGTAAAAGTTGCCAGTGTGTGTGTGTCTGTGGTGCCAAGAACAGGCCATGAATCACATAACAACCCAAATACCTGATGTACTGCAACTGCAAAGGAGACATCACAGTGGTCACCCTAACCTTAATGCTAACACTAAGCCTTGATATAATCTCCTGACTATAAAACACTGAACTCTGCATTCATTGAATGGCAATTGGCCATGATGGAGATCATTCTCCTGTATTTAATGTCATCTCTTCCTTGAGGCAGTCATAGTGGTGTGGGAGAAAGTCCTACCATTCATCGCCCTACTTGGTCATTTATTTCATGTGTTTGTCGTTCTCTGTGTGAAGAAAAACTTTCTGACATTTGTCTGAGATCTGCCCTTGACGAGATTCCAACTGTGTCCTTTTGCACTTGTTAAAGAATTTATTTTAATCTAAATGCTGGGATGAGGTCCACTGTTTTTATTCCCTTCATAATTTTAAACACTTCAGTCATATTACATTTAAATCTCCAATTGCTGAACTGAAAAGATTCAACTCCTTCAGTCTCTCCTCATAGCTCAGACCGCTCAGTCGTGGAATCAGCTAAGTTGCTCTCCTCTGGACCTCCTCTAGTGCTGCTCTGTCTTTTGTGTAATATGGAGACCAAAACTGGACTTTAAGCTCTCACTTGTGTGTTTTATGGCATAAGCCTAACCCTGCTTAACGAACACTCCAGATCTGTGTGGCACTATATAACCCGCCATCTTCTAGCCTTTGTAATCACTTCGGTCCACTCTTTTGATGTAAATAATGCTGAGTAAACTACGAGTCCCAGGTCTGTCTCATAAGATGCACTATCAAGTTTCAAACCTCACCTTTTTTAACATTTTTTACATCCTACTTGTAATATCGTATACAGTGATACCTTGGAATCCAAACTTAATCCATTCCAGAACCCGTTCGAGTTTCAAATCATTCGAGTTCCAAGACAATTTTTCCCAATTTAAAATAATAGAAATTGGATTAATCCGTTCCTGGGTTCATCAAACTCGAATTTTCAAAATGATTTTAACAGTAAATACACTGGATTTTAAGGTCAAATATTAACTGGCTTTAAACCCCTCCTTTTGAGCACTAGTATCAGGCATGCCTTTCACTAAATCATCGTGGAGGACCTTGGCTTTCTCACAAATTATCATCACAGAAATCACATCACCAGCCAGCTGATTTTCAATAATCCAAACTAAGAGGAGTTTTTCCATCTCTTCCATACTTTTCCATCTCCTAGAGGTCAGAGTCGTAATCCCTTTCACCACAGCAGCTGCTTTGATAGCTTCTTTATTTTTCAAAATCATAAAAACAGTATGAGATCAGCCACACGTGTACCACTTTCATGCTTTGCGATAAGATCTTTCTTGACTTTAATTGATAGCTCTAACAGCTTTACTCTTACTCTTATTTTCCTCACTACACTTTTTAGGACCCATGGCGCATTCACTAAGTTGTTATTATATAAAAAAATAGCACAAAACACGCACAAAAGCATAAAATTAGCAGCGAAAATCACACAAGATGCTTTCAGTACATCTTCCGACAACAAACTGAATGAGCGCTGGGCACTCCACAGCTGTAAATAAACCCTGTGGTGTGTGGCAAAGAGTGTCTCAGCCTGTCTGTGTCGGGGTTAGGGCGGTGTCACAATGACTAGATAAGAAGGTTGCCGGTTCGAATCCCCGTCACTGCCAAAAGAAATCCTACTCTGCTGGGCCCTTGAGCAAGACCCTTAACTTGTAATTGCTCCAGGGGTGCCATACAATGGATGACCCTGCTCTCTGACCCCAAGGGGTATGCAGAAAGTAACAAATTACTAATACAAGAAATTCTATAAGGCAAAATAAAGAAAAAAAAAATATATATACTAGACATTAAGCCCATTACAATAACGTGCGCTAGAACAGTAATTTTCTCTGACAGTAATACTGGCTTTGATGTCCGTAATATGCGTTGAATTTTCTGTCACAACAGCGGGCAATCAGCAGAATATCCCCAGCAACTGATGTAATGTGTGGCGTGTAGTTGATAATCGTGCTTGTGGCATCTCTCCAGCAAGTGCTGTGCAGTTCCCCAGCAAGTATTTTAATCTGTGCTGGCGTGCAGCTGATTATTGTACAGTATGTGTTGCATCTCCCCATCAATGGATTTTATGTGCACGAAAACAAATCTACTTTTAAAAGTTATCCTATTGTAATATCATGAAAATTCATATATTTAGGAAAACCCCTTCAACGACTGACACTTTACACTTTACCGGGCCAAGCTTCTTAATCGCAAATCTGACATCCTCGGAGTGAACACTTGCACAACCACAAACACTCATCCCACCTCTTTGGGGAAGCTGGTTTCTGCGTCTCAGTACCCGATTCGATTTTTCGTGCCTTTTGTTTTCAGTCTTACCTCATTTCCATAAATCCGATTGGATCGGCCGCGCGATATTTATAGGTCCCACCTTCTCTGTCTTGTGTGACGCGTCAGGCGGCCTTTGAAGCATCACACCGTACCCTGAGCATGTGCACTTCACCAGAAGACACACACACACGGACACCGGACGCACACAGGGGTTTTATTAAAGAGGATGCTACCTTCTACTCTTTAGGAATTTCCCCAGTGACCAGAAATTTCTGATAAATGCACATTAAAGGTTTTTTTGTTCACTCACTAACTTCTTTACCCATTCAAGGATAAATATTGTCTGGCCCTGGTGGTTCATTAGATTACAGCTTATATAATGCATACATGGCGTAGGACCTCCTCACTGGCTGTGTCGAGGTATGTAATAACCCACTAGGATGAGAGGGGGCACTATCACCAACACTGTCATCTCCTTCTTTCCCTACAGTGCCAAGAAAACACCTAGTGTGGGCAACTGGCCCTGCCCTTTCTGGTTAAGCCTCCATAAAAACCCAAGCCTCCTAGAAGGAAGTGTCATTTCTGGCACAAGTTCTGACACTGCTGTGACTCGGCCTTTGGCTAATCAGTCTAATTGCCTTTTGTCTTTGTTTTGACGCCCCACCTGACGTGAAGTGAAAGCCAAAGAGTGTTTATTTGGTTTTCTTTTTGGTGTCCTTGGACAATAAACAGGATGACCCGATTGGCACCCCAGATTTTCTCAGTTCATGGAGGTGTCACTCCTGCACCCGTCCACACCTATTTGATCTCAGCAGCTCTTCTCTCGCTACAATTTCCAAATCACTCAGCAACTCCTTAATAGTCCCTGTTACTGCTGGAAGGCTGTGCACTTCTTGACACATATGAACTTCTATATCAGGGGTACTCGACTTTGGTCCTGGAGGTCCATAGAGGTTACGTCTTCCTTTAACCACATTTTTAATAAGACCCATTTATTTATTACTAAAGCTATATGCTAGTTAGTTTTAGTTATTCATGTGTTACGTTTCAGAACCCTTAATTAACTTTTTTAATTTTAAGTAGCTGCATTTTGGTTTTAATTGTTGCATTGTTTTCTTAATCAGCCATCAGTTAATAATGAGGTGCAAAAAACAAAGGAATCCCGGCTCTCCAGCTAATGTGCTTCTATTTATATTTGTGTACCTGCATCATGAAGTATGTGTACTTAATGCCATGTCTCAAAATAAATGAGAGAGAAGGGAAGGACCTAGATCTACAAGGAGCATCAAACAAACAAAAAATCTACAGCGTGATTAAGATCTGTTTTGGAAGAATAAAAGCCCTAACATGGTATGTAATTAAACACCAAGTTCTATTGTTTCTAATTATGAAGCTGGTTAGAATGAAAAGCTGCAGGCACTGCATAGCTCCAGGACCGGAGCTGAGTACTCCTGCTCTATAAAGTGCAAGTTCACTCTCTTTATATTCCTGTTCACCTTCACCATCCCTAATACTCTTCACCTCCTCCATGTCTGTTCTTTTGCTACGACCTTTTCTGCAGTATTTCTCTCTAACTGCCCTTTTCTCTTTCCTAATATCTTTTTACACTATTGCCCTAACACTGGAGTTGCTAGTTTTATACACTTTTTCCGTCTCTTCTTTCCTTTGCAGCATTTTTTAGCTCCTTATTTATCCACCTCAGAGTTTTCTTTAATTTCTTACCACTTCTAAATTTTGGGATGAACTTGTCCTGCATTTTATGTAAAATCCCTTTTAATCTAAACCCACATCGCTGCAACTGTCTCCACACCTTAAATCTTATCCCAGTTTGTCTTATTTAGGCTTTGACTCATCTGTCCAAAATATCAGTTTTAGGAATCTGCGCCCTGTCGAAACTCTTAGCATTATATAATATCGTGGTCACTTTAACCCTAGCAGTTCAATCACCTCTTCATCTCAATTCTATGCTGGTTATTACAAAATCCTAAATCGAGACAGCGCTCCCCCTCATTGGTATCTTATAAAACAGTCAGTGATTACGTCTATAAACTCCTGCACTTGTGCTCCTCTGTCTGTAAGACTAACCCAGTTAATGTTTGGCTAATTCAAGTCCACCATGACTATAATATCCCCTCTACTCTACAATTATTCAAAAGATGCAAACTGAAACTACTGGCTTTGCTAGAGATTTTCTCAACTTACCTAAAAGATTTCTCAGAACAGATTAAATGTTCTCAAAACACTGAGCACTGTGGTCTAAACTAACAAGACGTTGCACTAAATCAGTAACAGATCATTAGATAGTAGAACAAAATGCAAACTTAATCATCTGAAAGATCTGGAAAGGTTCTCCCCTTGGAGCAGAGCTCATCCCTTTTTGTCCCATTAGCTGTCCTCCAGAGACTGTCAGCAGATCACTTCACTAATTAGTCTGCTAAACTGAGGCTGTTTGACAACACGTTCACCAACATGTCAGCTCGTTGTTTACTGTGGAGGTGCCACGTGGATGTGGGCACTGGGCATATTGGAGCAATGGAGAAGAAAACTAAAACACCAGCCGGGAGAAGCGGAGTGTGGGTGACTTTAAAAAAGCAGGGCATGAGGGGCAGGTAGAGGGGAGGGTGCAGGTTGGGGAGTTGTCTCCAGCAGGACATGTGTTATATTTTAGAAATGCAGGACATACTTGAACCTGTATATATATACCCCTTGAGCAACCATGGTGGAAATAATCAGACAAGAGAAATATGGTGCTAAAGGATATACTGTATATATTTTTTGACTTGCTTTAAAATGCAGCTTTCACTCCCAATATACTGTACATTGTAGAATAATAATTTATACATACAAATCCAGGCCCAAGAGAAGCCATTGAAACAGCACAATCATCGTCCAGGTCTCCGGTGGGGAATGCTGATGATGGTCGTACCGGCTTGGGTGGCGTGCAGAAGACACAGAATAAATACCCACACATTTTTAATATTCATTGAGTTATTTGAGATTATGACCAGGAATAGGTAACTACCATCTGAGCTCCTCAAATACGTGATATATGGACCACCCTTCTAAGACCCCAACACAGCACCTACCCTAACCACCTAAGCCTGCCTGAAAGGTCTGATCTTACTTCAACTTCATGTATGCCAACATAACTGGGCTCACAAATCACAATTATCAGGTAGTTATTTTTCAGTTCTGGTTACACCTTAACCCTTATATTTTATTTTTTCTTATTTTTGCCTTACCAATAAGCATTTCCTCATTTCTAAATATTTCTGTGTTGGACGTGTCACTCATGTTAGAGATTTTACAGTTCATCTTCCTTGTCAGGCTTTTTAAGAAATTTTAGGAGATTTAAAGATTTCTTTTGAACTTTAAAAGCCCCGTATTCTTTTTGCCACATTTGTGACTCTCATTCAAAATGCGTATTGAGCAGACCTGGGAAAAGGGCCTGGAACAAAATGCCCAAAAATATGAAAAACACGACAAAGTTATAAAAGATAAGAAATAAAAAATAAATATTTAGATTCACACTAGGATTACAAACCCATTGTTATGCTTGTGATATAACTTCACCACATCAGTCAAGTGTATTTAGCACACCTGTCCTCCTGGTGGGGTCAAGTCAAGTCCGTGAATACAATGGCGGTCAACGTCTTTACCATGTCGGCCAAATCCAGTGAAGAAAAATGAAAATTATCACTGGATAGAAAAAATGAGAAAGGAGAGGAGCAGTCATTAAACTCATACTGTTATGAGGGGCTTCATTATGTCACAGCGGGAACAGACAGCGGACGAGATGCCAGCCCACCACAGGACGCACACAGAAATGCCAATAAAGTAGCCGTTTTAAGGTGTGATGTGCCAGTGTGATCAAAGACGGAAATTAGAGAAATCAGAGAAAAATCCACAAGAATATCAGGAAGACTTGTTAGTTCTATACAGCCAGTGGCCGGGCTAAATCTGAGGCGAGTGTCCTGGAGTGGTGAGGCAGGCCTGTGAACAATTGTGCCAGTGGTTTGGATTAAAGTGACATAAACAGAATTAATAAAGCACTGAGCATGAGTTCTGACCTCTGATTTACAGTTACTATTTAATATTTACAGTCTAAATTAGGATTTCCTTCTCCATGTGACGGCGACGAGACTCTCAAGCTTTTTCTCCCCACAGCTTTGCTTGCTTTTCTACTTAAGGGTGAACTTAAACTGTAAATCATAAAGACAACGCCGCCGTGTGGCCATGGAGAGTACTGAACGTAAGCTGGGGTGAGGAACTTCCAGTCTGATGTTCACTGATGGTCAGCTTTCCTTGTTGCTTCTTCATGATGCCCACTTTGAAGGATGGCGCCCCCCACTAACCACAGTGGCCCAGGATCACATGGTCAGGAGGAATGGCAGGATGGCCAGTGACTCTGTGAGTGTGTGTGTGTAAGGCACCAGAAACGAAGTGAAGATTCTGTGGAATTGTCCTGATGATTCTAAAATTAAAAGGTGGCCTGTGACACAGAAGACGTGGAGTGACCTTCAAACGAAGCCAGTCTCTGGTCAGACCAGTTCAGAGGGCAGATTGTCACACTGCAGTTTGGTCGAATCCTAAACCCCGCAAAGAGCGGCTCGGTGAAGGAGGCGTTGAACTTGTGCAGCAGGGTCATGGTGTCGGAAACGTTGTAAAATGAAAGGGACCCCCCTGGACGGTCCAGATACACTCCTATTTTGTGACTTATGGGGACCCTAATGTCAGTCTTCTGGTTATTGTGCCACGCAGAGACCCCTGCTTCAGAGCAGCACAAACTCCAGGACTTGTCATTCAGTCCGAGGACACACTCGTTACCCGCTTCTTTTCTTCCTATCCCTCTGTATGTCACTCCAATGTCAGCTTTGTCTCCGCTCCACTCGACCTCCCAGTAGTGGCGGGTCCACCACAGGGCTTCCCTGCACAAGATTTGCTGCCACTTCTCGAATCTGTCATCATGACCATGATATTGTATCTCTTTCTCCTCACATGTCACCTTCTTTTTTTCTTTAGAGAGGTGCAGGCGTTTGTGCGCCGTGTCGAGGTCCAGGGTAAGAGAACGGGCGTCTGAATGAGGAGAAAAGACAAGAAAATGAGTGGAACCTGAGACTTGAGCTGAGGGGAGCAAATCGACAAACACAAAGATTTCATTTGTGACCATTTGTAAATCATGAAAACCTCTTAGGTGGAACATTCAGACCCATTAACAAAAGAGAACTTACATTTTAAAAAGTCTTTCCTACTTGGGTTCTGCAGGGCATCATTTGAAACCTTAGAGCCTGAAGAGAAGAAACAGCAAAACAAAATGTCAGCTGCCAGCAAGTGTGGCGAGCATCACGGCTTCATCTCCCAACTCAGGATCTCTCGTTATCCACTTGTGGACACACACAACCCACCCGTCTTATTCCTCTTCACAAACTCCCTGATCTCCTCCAAACTCTTCTTTGCTTCAGACAGTTTCTTCTTCAGAGTCTCTGGAAGGAAATCTTCATTTATAGTGATATTGGGAGCATTGGTATCACCAGGAGGGACAAGGACATTATGGAACATCTACATGAACAGAAGATAAAAAACAAGAACATGAGAGACAAAGACGTGTGTGTCAAACAGACCTGCTGGTGTCCTTCAGATTGGCCCTCTCACCTTCAGCCATCGCATGTGGTCATCGGTCTTTGACAGCTGAGCCAGCTCAGATTCTGTCTTCCTGAGCTCCTTGATCTCCTTCTCCAGTTGCTTGATGACACCTCCAACCTTACTCAATTCACCCCGTTTGTGACCTCTAATGGCCTCACAGACCTCTGACTTCAGCCTCTCAATGGACTGAAGTATAGACTCAAGGTTCTCCTTATGCTCCTGCTCCTCTTTATCTGCAGATCTCTGAACAAAAGAAGGTAGGAATAATTTACAGACATCATACCACAAAGTCCTGCCATATTACAAAACAAGAGACTTGGGATGAGGGAAAAGTTGATGGGCTGTGAGAGTGAAGAGTCCTGACGCCACAAACACACAGGTCAGAGAGTGGACGTCATGATACAGACGTCCTGCCACTTATTCAATTGTTCCTATAAAACCTTTGGACAACACTTTTTTTTTCCAACTTGCCTACCACCAAAATATAAAAATTGCATATGTTCTTAAACACACTGGTGTGCAAATGCAATTTTAGTTATCCTCCTCTGAAGGAACAAACACTGCTGCATGTCCACAAATCATTAATTGATCATTTATGAAGGAGAAATGTTCCGGAAAGGATTGTGTCATAAAAGTCCCAACAGCCCAACAAGCTCACCAGTCCGGTCCACTTGACATCGTCAAAATGACATCAAGTCAATTTCTGGAGATCTCTGGAGTTCTGCTGTCCATCACACCAATTGGTCACTTATTCCACATGTCTCAGGTTCTCAGTGTGAAGGACAATTTTCCGACATTTGCATAAAATGTACCCTTAGAAAGTTTCATGTTCTCCTTGAATTCATTTTCAAGTAGCAACCTGTATTCGCCGTACTCAATTCTTTAATAACTGTAAACACTTCAGTCATCTCTTATTCTCCATTTGCTTAAACTTTAAAAGTTCCACTCCTTCAGTCATTCCTCCTCTGTTGCTCTACTGAATCAGTTTATCAGCTCACTCTCTCTTCTGCATTTTCGGTAGCACTGCTATGTCCATTTTGTGATATGGAGACCAAATCTGTACAGAGAACTGCAGGTGAGACCTCACTAGGATCTTATAAAGCTTAAGAATACCCTTCCTTGATTTGGACTCTGCACTTTACACAACCAAACATCCCATTCATCTTCTTGATGGTGTCTGTCCATTGTCTGGATGGAGTCCACTATGACTCCTGGGTCCTTTTCATAAGGTGCAGTTTTAAGTTTGGAACTTTGAAGTAATGGGTGAAAAGTCAGGTTGTGAAGAGAAACAGGCCGAGCAGAGCTGAATGTGTGAAGAGAAGCAAAAGTGGAAGAGATGAGACCAAGAAGGACAAGACAACCATATTGGATATCATCAGACAAACTCATCTTAGTCATTAGAACAGTTCTGACGAGAACAGGCCATTCATCCCAACAATCTAATCTGGCCTCCTTCCTAGTGTTTTTCCCACTTCTGTACAGGGTCCGCTCTATCTGTGCAGAACTCCCTTTGCACATTAAGATCTAATATTTTCACTTCCTTATAAGTAAAATGTTAAAATGGCAAGAACAATTTCCTTTGGAAATTGCTACATTTATGTATAAATTTGTCTTAAAATATGGTCTGATCTTCATCGTTCAAACATTCACAGTGTGAGATGGAAAAGCATGTGAACCCCTCAGCTGATGACTTCAACAAAACCTGGAGTGCAACCAATGAAACAAAATCAGAGGTGTGGTTTAGAGATACTTTGACCAATAAAAATGACTTAAACATTCTGAGTTTGCCATTCACGAGAAGCATGTGGTGATGTCAAGCATGCCTCACAAATAAAGAGAATTCAGAAGATCTACAAACAAGAACTGTTGATCTTCATAAAACTGGAAATGGTTAGAGTTAGGATTACACTCAGTTATTTAAGATATGTTACTTATTTACTTATCGCTTTATTTCTCACATATATTGTACTGTATGTGACAAAAACAATTTGATTTGATGTGAATGTAAAGTCATTTCAAAGAGTTTAGATATTTATCAGCCCACATTTAGACAACCAGTGTGTAAGTGGAGACCATATAGCAGTGTGACTACTCTCCCTAGAAGTAGGTGACCAGCCAAGATGACTCAAAAGGCTCAACCCAGAATGCTCGATGAGGTACAAAAAACTGGAACAGGTGAACATCTCTGTTCAGGAGGCCACTATACACAAAACACTGAGCAGGCATGGTGTTCACAGCAGGACACCAAAAAGGAAGCACCTGCTCTCCAACAACACATTGCTCTGCACTTTATGCCAAAGACCATCTTGACACACAACACAACACAATTGGAAAAATGTTTTGTGAACTGATGAAACTAAGGACGAACTTCTTTGGGAAGGAAATGTAGCAGAACACCACATATCAACATGAAAGCATCATGCTGTGGAGTGAACATCACGATGTGGGGTTGCTTTGCTGACCCGTGGCCTGGACAGCTTACAATCATCAATGGACAAATGAATTCCTAAGTTTGTCATGGACGCCTACAGGATATTGTCAGGGTGGTTGTCCATCAGCTGAAGCTCAGCAGAAGTTGGCTGATGTAGCAGGACTTTGACCCCAAACACCAAAGTCAATCTACTATAGAACGGCCTTTTGGAAGGGCCCAGTCAGAGCCCAGACCCCAACCTAAATGTTGTGGAATAACCTCAAGAGAGACATTCACAGAAGACATCCTGATCATATGGCTGAGCTGAAACAGATCTCTAAGGAAGAAGGATCTAGAATCCCCCCCTGAATGTTGTGCAGGTCTGATCTGTGGCTACCAGAAACTCTTGTTAGATGTTTTGCTTCCAAAGGAGGTTTGATGTGTTAAGCCTTCCAAGGACCACCAGCATACTGGGAATCCACAGCACACTGGGAATGCTTGATGGGTGAGTTCAGTAAAGACATGAAAGATTAGAAGTGTGTGTGTGTGTGTGTGTGTGTGTGTGTATGTGTGTGTTATTAGCATAAGCATATTCTGTTTGTCAGTACTTGTAAATAAGATGAAGACCGGAGCACATTTTATGACCAACCAATGCATTAAAGTACTTTTTCTTGCTACTGTATACTGTACTTCCTGGCATTAAAATTCATTGTCCACTCATCTTCCCACTCCTGTTTTCTGTCCAGATCCTCCTGTGATTGATTGTTGTCTTCACTTTCACACTTTGGTACCGTTGTCACACTTGCCCAGCTTGTCATTCGTGTCCTCATCAGACCAGCTGACCCCTGCTGGACACCACTCTTAACATCACCTAATTCAAATTACATTCCTCTTCCCACAACTCTTTCTTTCGTCTTTGAGCCAATCTGTCAGCCATTTTCATGCTGTGCCTTGCATTCCCATTTCCTTGAGGTTGATCACCAGCCTCTCTTATCAAAAACTTTATAAAATCCAGATAAATTATACCATGTACTGCCTCTCTGGTGATTTGAGTTTATTCCTTCCTCTTGTACGGTAACCATATTTAAGTTAACCATTTAAACGCATGCCAGCTATGTACTTGTTGCTTGTTCTTGCCATGCCATGCCCAATTGTTTCCTTAGTACACGTGACAATAATGACACTATAAACCGATAATAGCCCAGGATTCCTCTTAAGCTTATTGTCTTTCCATGATGCATTTACCCTCGTTTCCATGCAGTGTGGTTTGTGAATTGGACACAAGACTCACCTGAATCCTCCTTTCAGTCTCCTTCAGTTCAGCCAGCTTCTTCTCTTTCTCCTGGACTCTTCTTTTCACTTCTTTTGTTATCTTTTCCAGCTGATTCTGTTTGGAGACAAAATTAATTGAGAAACCTCAAGGAGAGGAGAGTGATGGAAACAGATACAGTATCCCTAAAATATCAGCCATCCATCTGACTTCTCAATGTCTCCCGTCCCTTCTTCTCCACTGCCGACCCGTCATCTGTTATTTTATTTCTTACACACTGTAGGCATCTTTCACTGTTTCTGAGGAAATGGGTGAAAAGTCAGATGGTGAGGAGAACCACGCCGAGGAGAGCTGAATGTGTGAAGAGAAGCAAAAGTGGAAGAGATGAGACCAAGAAGGACAAGATAACCATACTGAATATCATCAGACAAACTCATCTTAGTCAGCAGAACATTAGTACAATTCAGAAGAGAACAGGCCATTCATCCCAACAAGCTAATCCAGCCTTCTTCCTAGCGTTTCTCCCACTATTTTGGAGGGTCCGCTTTATCTGTGCAGATGCAGTGCACTTTTTTCTTCCATCAGGAAGGTAGAAGTGCCTTCTAAATTGTAATAAATCATTCGTTATTATTATTATTTCACAGGGTCTAATGTGTTTTCTGACTCAGAGAAGGCGACAGTTCCTTTAAGGTTTGATTTGACTTGTCGCTTCGCCGCATGGCTAACTGCACGTGTATTCAGCTAGCATGCAAAATGGCATAGCGGCGAGTGAGTGAGTGCACAGGGATCAGCTTATTATTCTGTCTCTCATATTATATTCTCTAATGTGCCAGTCAAGTGAAAATACCAGCAGGAGACCAAAACAGGAAGTGACAACACACATGCCCAAAGCCAATCAGGCGGTAATGTAGAATGTGAGGTGGAGTACACTAACGATACACGTGCATATTCTGCCAGCTCTGTGATATCATGCTGGCCTCGCAAAGTGTTATGGAGTGCTGGGAAAAATAAGAGGACCGGTGTTTGTGTATCCATCGGGTTGCTATATCTCTTTCAGTCCAACAGATGGCACATCACAAACCTTTGTAGTAATAAAGTACATTGGCATATCGCAAGCATTTGCTGTAATGTATTGTAGTGCTACAAATGTTTGTGATGCACCAACTGTTGGATTGACAAATGCAATGCATTTTATTACAACATTCATTATGAAATGCATTGATGCTGCACTGCAAATGTTAAAGCTGAGGTCTACGTTTATTACTTAGATTTCAATGCACTTTAGATGATAAGCACATCTTGTGTCCCACTAAACTGGCTATACTGCTAATTTCCAAGAAAATATTTGGCAAATGACGTCACCATTGAACACAGCATATACTGTACATTACAAAAATGCCTCCGCAAATTTCACTGATCTTCACTACTCATTGAGTTTCCCCCCTTATAAAAATACCAAAAGGACATGTGGGTATTTTACTTGTACTTAACAACTGGCACTAACTGGCATGGGTTTAAAGAGGAATGTAAACGTCAAGTTACAATTTGAGAGGGTGAGCAATGAATTCCTTTCTCTCAGTCACGGCACCAACTCTGGCACTAAGTAGTCATCTTTACATCACAATTACTGGGGCTGAAGCTGACTGTGGGGTCTCCCTTGGGTGCTGGCAATGCCCAGTTTCACCCAATCTCACCGCCCCTTAGGATTTCAGATGCCTTCTTAATGCTGTTCCCTAGTGCCAGCTTCATATTCTCTCCAAAGACCTTTGACAGAAAAGAAAATGAAGTGCAGCTCCCTACTTGTGAGACTGTAAACCTGAAACACTAATGATGACCGAATGGCACGTGAGGAGTGGGCATCAGTGCCATCAAAGAGCAGAATCAAAGCAAAAGTCATTTTCTCAAGTTTCCTTTTTTGCCACCACCTCTTTCCCGAAGGCCTGTGCTCCTTGTTCCCCGACCACAATTCTTCCATCCTGCAATTGGTTTTTCTAAGCTGGTGCTGCAGCTCATCTGGCTCAGGTTGCCCAGGGGTGTGACTTGGCACATCAACTTGGTAGACCTCTGTGTGTTTGTCAGGACTGAAATATGAGCTCGATCTGCACAAAGCGCACCTCAACATGCAAAGTACTGTGAGGTGAGCTTTGACAAGAAAACAAAAAAGGAACCAGAATAGAAGAGAATAAACAAGTGTCATTTGCATACAACGTATCTAACTAAGGAGAACATCTTCGAACTTATACAAAGCATCAAGAAAATAGATAGATAGATAGATAGATAGATAGATAGATAGATAGATAGATAGATAGATAGATAGATAGATAGATAGATAGATAGATAGATAGATAGATAGATAGATAGATAGATAGATAGATAGATAGATAGATAGATAGATAGATAGATAGATAGATAGATAGATAGATAGATAGATAGATAGATAGATACTTTAAATGACATTAGGTTGCAAGTAAATGAAATAGCGAATGATGAGAGACAAGAATCGTGTCAAAGACAGGCAGTGATGAGTGATGGCCTTCTGCATGAGGATTCTGGAGACACCAAAGCAGAGCAGCTGCCATTCTTTGATTGAATTTCACTGAATACTGGATAGCATCACTTCCCAGTACTGACACATCTGAACGATCCCACAAACAGCACCTGTGTCCTGGAGTGCAGGTGACTTGTCCCTAACCCGATCCGCTCCTTACCTTTCTCTCAGTTATCTCTTCAACAAGTATCTTGGTGTGGTGACTCTTGTGTTCAGTCGCTGCACACATCGAGCAGATGCAGATCTCATCGGTCCTACAGAACATCTCCAGGACTTTCTGGTGCTTTGAGCAGAGTTTCTCTTCCAGGTTTCTAGTCGGCTCCTCCAGTTTGTGTCTCTTGAAGGCTGCCAAGTCCAAGTGCGGCTGCAGGTGACTCTCACAGTAGGAGGCCATGCAGGTCATGCAGGTCTTTGAAGCTCTCCGTTTTCGCACTGGGCACGAGTCACAGAGCACACTGGCAGGTCCTGCATTACCCTGAGGTGGAGCTCTGATGACTCCCTTTTCCTTTAACTCTCCTATCATATTTGTGAGAGTCAAATTTTTGTGAAGCTTTGGCCTTGGATGGAATTCCATTCTGCACTGAGGGCACCTGTAAGTCCCCATTAAGCCTGACCGATCCCAGTGCTTATTAATGCATTCCATACAGTAACTGTGTCCACACGGGATGGTGACCGGCACATTCAGGACCTCCAGACACACTGGGCAGGTGTAGTGATCAGTGGACAGAGAAGGTTGAGCTGCTGCCATCATGAGAGAAGATGCTGTCTGGCACACAGGAGTCGATTCTGAAGAAACGAAAATAAAAGGAACTCGAGTGCTGAAGGCAGAATGCAGTCATACCGGTTTTTATAGTCTGTTTATTCGTCACACCGTAGTGTTATTAAAACAACAACCTCTGTTACGCAATGCACAAAAAAAGGAACAGTTACAGAGAAACTAGAACCTTCTTCTTCCATAATCCTGGAAACGGAACGGCTAAGGATCTGCGCTGGTATCCTGAAGGTTGCTGGTTCGAATCCCCGTCACTGCCAAAAGAGATCCTACTCTGCTGGGCCCTTGAGCAAGACCCTTAACCTGTAATTGCTCCAGGGGCGCTGTACAATGGCTGACCCTGCGCTCTAACCCCAAGGGGTATGCGAAAACTAACAAATTTCTAATACGAGAAATCGTATAAGACGAAATAAAGAACAACAACAACAACAACAACAACTGCAGATTCACATTAATGAAAACAGGTGAGGACTTCACCTAATCTCGCCCCGGCTTATATATCGGAATGTCTGACACCTTATATTCCAAATCGGAACCTCAGATCCTCAACTGAGTGTCTCCTTAGAATTCCAAGAGCAAAACTTAAAAGAAGTGGTGAGGCGGACGGCCTTCTGCTGTTATGCACCTAAAATTTGGAATAGTCTGCCAGTAGGAATTCGCCAGGCTAATACAGTGGAGCACTTTCAAAAACTACTGAAAACACATTACTGTAACATGGCCTTCTCATAACTTCACTGTAATTTAATCCTGATACTCTGTATATCCAATTCATTATAATAACTATTCATTCAAAATCTGTACTAACCCCTACTCTCTCTTCTGTTTCCTTTTCCGGTGTCCTGTTGGTGGTGGCGTGCGCCACCACCATCTACCCAAAGCACCATGATGTTCCAACAATGATGGATGGATTAAAAGCCAGAAGTCTGTACGACCATCAGCATCAAGTGACTCCGTGAAAAACCCGAACTACAAAGAGGACTATTTCATTTATGTTAGGTAGAATGCCCAAAGGGGACTGGGCGGTCTCGTGGCCTGGAACCCCTACAGATTTTATTTTTTTCTCCAGCCTTCTGGAGTTTTTTTTTGTTTTTTCTGTCCACCCTGGCCATCGGACCTTACTCCTTTCTATGTTAACTAATGTTGTCTTATTTTAATTTCTTATTTTGTCTTTTATGTAAAGCACTTTGAGCTACTTTTTGTATGAAAATGTGCTATATAAATAAATGTTGTTGTTGTTGTTGTTGTTCACGTATGGAACAAAGAAACACATCATGAAAGACATGGATCAGCAGAAGGCTCCTGGACTCAACCCTCTGAGAAGCTCATGGACATCCTTAAAGTGCATCCGCATGAACCAGGGCTGATGAACAAGTGGAAACATTCAAACCTCACCAGTGAGTGACTGTGGTATGCAGAGCAGAACATGAATGACATGACAACCCAAATGGCTGCTTTACTAACGTGTAGGGGATACCACAGTGATACGAACTGATACTCCTGACGTGATCTCCCAGCGACAAAACCAAAGAAATTACAATGTACAATGAAAACAGCAACTTTGAGAAGAGCTACCAGGACACAGTCATCCAAAGCAAACATGGGGTCAAAACAGGTGGCGTAAAGCCAGAAAGACAAAATGAAAGCCAAACTCCCAGGGCAAGACGTGAAACAAACATTAAAGACAAGAAAACATTTGACAGTAAATCATTAATCGAAAATCTTTTTAAAGCATTACCACTTCACCGTGAGAGGTTTGATTGTATTAAGTTGAAGGAGCACCGCCATCCTAACTTCTGGCCTGGAGGTTAAGTTCATTTCTGTGAAGACTGATCATCAAACACCAAAGCCAAAACTCCATGTCAGACACAATCAGGACATTGATGGTAAACATCAAAAAAAGAAGTCAAACACCAAAGTTTTTGTGATTTATCCGTAAACCTTTTCCAGCAACAACCCAAGCTTTTCCTAGGTGGTCTCCCATCCAAGTGCTGGCTGAGCTTTAGGTGGGCTACCTGCTCTGAAAAACATCTGAACATCAGAAGAATCTGGACAAGAACAGGCCATTCAGCCAAACAACCTTGCCAGTCTTGTCCACCTAATTCTTCTAAAATGATATCAAGTCACGTTTCAAAGTCCCTCAAGTCCTCCTGTCCACCACACTACTTGGTCACTTACTCCACATGTCTGTGGTTCTCTGTGTAAAGAAAAAGTTCCTAATGTTTGTGTGAAATTTACAGGATTTCAACTGCGTCTCTCATGTTCCTCATAGGAAAAAGTCTAACATGTGTCTGTATCTCACTGGGGGGCTTTATCAACGAGAGTCTGGTGGCGGACATGAGGGCTACGTGGGTGTTTAGGAAACTCGGTGGCGTTCTCACTGCTCTTGCTCTCCTTTTACTTTTTAATGTTTTGGAGTACAGTGACTTTAGTAAATTAATTTACTGTTTTTTCATTGGCATTTTGGACTTTGCTGCTGTTTTTATTTTTCCAGATTTCAGACTGGCTTTGTCTTTGGTATTTTAGAAATAATGATGCAGAGGAATCACGTATAAAATGTGCTTATGCCCAAAAACATTTCTTACACAAAAGTCGAGATTTATAAAACACGGACTTGGAGTGAAAATTTGGTTTAGTGTTATGGAAAATTTCAACATGTCCAAAAGTTCTATGCGACTTTTTGGTGTTGGAGTTTAAAGGACTCCGGGCGGCAGAACAATGAAGTAAACGTTTTAGTGACGCGTCAGTGCCATTCTGATGTTCTTGATGTAATTCTATGACACTTAATTACCGTGTTCTCCCAGTACTGCGGTCTCCAGTGTTGGTAATAACTGCACATGCATAACGTTAACAACCTTAGCGTGTAACCTGTCGATTGTTTTCTATAAAACGGGTGAGCTGTGTGTTGTACGACATAACTGGCAATGGCAGCATTACCCAGAAGCCACCTATCACACACAGCGTGACTCAGAGGTCTGCTTCCCTCGTTACTATTTAATAAAACAAAGGAATTGCGGGTTCAGCCGCCAGGCAACAACATTATTCAGGCACCTCTGAGCATCATGTATTAGTATATAAGTATATTAGTATATAACATATATAATATATAATTAGTATATTAATTAACCGAATGCAAATTCATTCTGTGCTGGTGTCTTTATCACAACACGTGTGCAGTCAATAGCACTGACAACATTAAGAAAATCTCAAACTGCTCACCCAGACTGCAAGGAAATTGGATATATCTGGGCAATTATGCCATCCCATTCAGTTGGCATGAGACACGGCTCAGTGATGACCGCGAGATCCCTAACCGGCCAGCCAGTTCTTACTGTTTATTAAGGCCTGTAACAGAACAGGGATTTGGAAAGGGAGTGTACACATGGTGTTGCCACCTGGCCACAACTAAGCAGCGTGAAGGTGGAGGTAGTGACATAAATGTGCAGAAATGGGACGCCGTAAGCAAAAGATCCATAGGGAAGGGTTCATGAAAGAGCAGAGCGGCGGCAGGCGGCCGAGGAAGGAGATGTGAGCTAGTGTGGCAGAGACACTGCGGCTCTCAATGCATTAGGCTAACAGCCCCAGCGATGATAACATGTCTGCTGAATAAACTAAAGATGTATCCACAGAGTGATTTGTCATACAGTACAACCACCAAAGGACGGGATGAACACAGAAAACGTAAAGGCCAGTTATTATTCGTATTTGATCCCTCTTTGGTGAAGCTTGGCTGCTGCCCTGGTGAGAACAGATTCAGTCTGACACATGGGGCGTCAACTCAAAAGGAATTAAAGTGAAAGAAACGTGACTCAAGAAACAGAATGGAGACGCACCCACCGTTACACTTAATGAATTAGTCATGCAGTAGTAAAGTTAAAAACAGAAACATTGCCTCCAGAAATGCTTACATACGTAATGTTCAGCATTGAGCAATTCAGGTTACTTTAGGAGATGGAATCCCACTTGTGTAAGAACACAGCAGACACACCTTTACTGTAACAGTTCAACTTAAGGCCTTCAGGTACAGCGCATGTCAAGTCAGATTCAAAGAAAACTTCAAATAAGCCAACGTGACGATTATTCAGGTCAGGGAATGTGAAGAGTCATCGTCCTCCAGGTTTGGAGTCTTTAAGTTTATATTCAGACGTGACCTGTAAACAATGATGCCAAATGAAGCAAGTGCCTTTAAACAAAAAGTGATTTATTAAAACGGATGAAAAATGAAACAAAGTCACATTGTTAAGATGAAAAGGCTTTTAAAATTAACAATAATTAAAAGGAAGTAAAGGCAAATAAGAAGAAGAGATGAGATCACAAAACAGGGACAGAAAATAAGCTGATTGACAATGAAAGACGGAGACCCCAAAAGATGGATTCAAACTGTGGAAAGAATTTTTAAGGAAACAGAAATAAATTATCAATAATACAAGCGGAGCTTAGAAATCTTCACATAATTACGACAAAGTGTAGGATTAAAAAAAAGTTAATTTGATCATTAAATAACAACAAAAACTGAATGAGGATACTCCGAAAAAAAGAAATCAATTAAAAGGATTTTTATGTACCCAGTAAGCTTAAAATAAAATGTAATGAATAAGCAAAGTCCATGAGCTCTTAGCAGAGAGCAGACTTAAAGAAAGAGAACCTGACCTGCTGATGTTGTATTGCTTCACCTTTAAGATGTCCTCGTGTTTTAAAAACAAACTTTCGAGAAGCTCATTATTGGATTTGCACATAAATCTACCATCAGGTGTGAACAGTAAGGACGACTGAAGTGGCGCCATCGCTTCCCCTCTTTACAATGGACTTCTATTTAACGGACAGATTTCTGCTCCTACTCGGGTCAGTCACACAGATTATATGAAGGCTTTTTCTTTCATGAAGTTGTTTCTGGTAGATAAGATGGGATCACCAAATCGCGTTGCCTTCCTTATGTGAGGGGAATCACTTTTTTTGTGTTTCGCTTTACACTCAAAAGTATCCTGGAAAGTCTGATTCAAGACTTTTGATTTGAGACAATAGAAATGCCTTGAATTGAAGACACACTTCCATTTTAAATTTTAAAAACTAATAAACTAACTAATAGTAATAAAGATTAGTAAAAACAAAGGTAAAAAAGAGAAGGAAGCTGGGATTAGAGCGCAATGGCTACAGGACACAATGCTCGAGCACTCGATTAGAAGAAGTTTTTGGTAGGAGACTGCCAGGGTATGGGACTGTGCCAAATTTAAATATGTAACTCTTTTTTATTTTTAGGTACATTTTGGAAGTGTGAATATTTTAAACATTATACTATTAGCATTCACACACCACCATTTTCTTTTCTTACTGCCACCACCATTTTGGAGCAGTCTGAAGCATAAGTCACAACGCATGACAGCAGCGGGACGCTGACGTTAAAGTCAGCATCATGGACTTTCAGCTTGTCCACAACTGGATTCTCCCAAAGACTTTTGTTTACATTTATTTTTATTTCTTAATCTCTGTTGTTTGAAATTCTCGCTATGTTTTTTCACTGTGATTAATGCTTAACAATTTGACTCGGGTTCCTTTTTCGAGTTTTTGATTTTTCACCTCCCAGACCATTTTTTGACTACAGTTCCCCTTGCATGTCCTGAGCTAGTTTGCATGATCGTTCATCTTTTTACCGCAGATCACATATAATTTCTGTCGTTTGTTTACTAGGGCTTGTTTTCCTGCTCTGTTTATTTCATTTTGAATTTTGGATTACGTGTTTAAAGTGCAACATATTGCAGTCTTTATGGCGTTTGAGTGCGTCCCGCAATTTGGATTTGGCGCCAGATCACTTGTCTTTCCATTTTATTTCCTTGTTCAGTTTTTATTAGTTAAGCTGGATCAAAATTAAATTAATAAAAATGAATGAGTTTACCAGTCAGCTCTAATTTCTGAATTTACACTTGCCATTTAAAATGTAGAAAACAAATTAGGATTTAATTTTCTGGATGAAATGTACTCTTCTCACATGTCCCTTCTGTCCCCACAGCTTTGCTTGACTTTTCACTTCAGAATGAATTCAAAGCTTAAACAATTAGGAGAGCACCATCATGTGGTCATTAACAGGTACTGAGCATAAACTGAAGGTGAATGGGAACCCCTGATGGTGAAGGGTTTTCAATCTGAAGCCAGACAAATGGAAAACACCTCACCGTTATCTCTTCATGTTCTTGATGGAGTATCTACTGACCAAAGGGAGAGATGACATGGTGACAGTGTGTGTAAGTGTTTTTGTGTGCGTGTGGAATGAAATAATGAATGAACTCTTGCACAGTCCATGGAGTTTTCCTCTTCACTCCAAAATAACAAGTAATCCTGTGTGACAGAAGACATGAGGTGACCTGCAGATGATGCCAGTCACTTCCCAGAGGGGTACAGACGACGGATTGTCACACTGGAGTATGGTGAAACCCAAAACCCTGGATAGAGCGGCTCAGTGAAAGAGGTGTTGAACCTGTGCATGAGGGTCATTGTGTCTGAGACGCTATAAAAGGACAGAGTGCCAGCAATACAGTCCAGAAACACACCAATTCTGCGACTGAAGGGGGCAAGAATTTGAATCTTCAAGCTATTGTGCAACACAGAGAAAGAGGAATAAGAGCAGGACAAAGACCAGGACTTGTCATTTAAGCCAAGAAGACACTTGTCACTGCATTGTTTCCTTCCTATTCCTTTATACGTGACTCCAATCTCGACCCTCTCTCCTCTCCACTCGACCTCCCAGTAAAAGCGACTCTCGCTCATACCCTCTTTGCCCAGAACTTGGAAACTCCCATCAAATCTGTCCGGGTGGTCAGGGTAGTAAATCATTGTCCTGACAAATGTCACCTTCCTGTTTTCTTCAGACAGTTCAAGCCACCTGTTTGCCGTGTTGGGGTCCAAGGTGAGAGGGAAGGAGTCTGAATAGAGAGAAGAGAAAAGAAGACGAGTGAAGAAATCGGCTGACATCTGACACGGGAGACGAGCTGAGGTGGAACTATGCAACACGGTGGCACGTGACACTTCTGCACAAGAAGGCAAGACTGTTTCTGTCAGGTGACCAGGCTACTAAACTTTCTTAGCTTTTCTTAAATTAATTTATTTTTCAATATTTAGTTCTCCAGGAAATGTTGACTTACATTTTAAAAGCTCTGTTCTATCTGTCGTATTGTGCTGGAAAAGAAAGAGAAAGAAGCAGAATGAGTGGCTCGAGTGATCCCAGACTCCTCTCTGGATTGACTGAGGAGGCCACAACCCCACCCACCACAGTGGTCTTTAAAAAGTTCCCTCTGCTGATCTCGTCCAACATCTTCTTTAGATCAAAAAGGCTCATCCTCAGATGATGAAAGAGCAAACTTCTATCTTCATTAACGTGAGAGAACATCTACATAAGGAGGGGAGAGGAAAGCAGAAATAAGAGACAAAGACTTGTGTGCCAGACAGGCCTGCTGGGGTCTGCTAGATTGGCATTCTCACGTTTAGGATGTTTCTCTGTGGAGGTGCGGCATTTGTCGTCTTCAGCTTCTCAATGTGGCTTTCGGCTTGCTTGACGAGCATTTCAGCTTTTCTCACCTTCTTCTCTTTGCGATCTCTAATGCGCTCAGTGACCCCCAAACTTAAGCTTGTAAGGAACTGAATGAGAGACATGAAACAAAATAAGGCAACGTCAGGGTTTCATAATCTTCTCAATGCATTCCACAAATTGCTGAAGCTCCCTTCACTTCGTATTCATTTCCAGGTGAAGGAGCTGCTATGGTCCACTGTGGGCAAATTGGGAGACACCTGTACAGAAATATGGAAAGTGCTCAGTTTTGACAACGAACAAGAAACAACCGTTGTTCAGCCATTGTTGCCCACATAGTGAGTTGATGGAATTTACACACACTCATTAATTATTGTGGGCTTGTCTCACACTGGAAAAAAGTCATCCATATTTCAAAAATTGTCACTCAAGGGTCCTTTGTGCCTCATTAATACACTTTTGTTTAAGTGGTGCCTCTGAGTGGGACGCAAAACTCACCTGAATCTTCGCTACGGTGTCCTTCACCTCCTCCAGTGTCTCTTCTTTCTCTCGAATCATTTCTTCCACTGTTGCCTCTCTTCTCTCCGACTGACTCTGTGGAAAAGCAAAATGGTGGAGAGACGACTGAGTAGCGGGCAGAGAAGTCAAAGCGAGCCGTCAGGTAAAAACCAGTGAGGGGTGCAAGGCAATGGAGGATGGCTGATTTTGCATTCAGTGTTTGAGTTCATGCAATCAGGCAGAGGTGCAAATGCTGTGAGGGTACGTCGGCCCAGTGGGACAGCTGTGGTTTTGCTTTGTCTCCATGATTTTGTTCATTTCCCCCTTCCTTGTCATTTGTATCCCCTTTTAAATTTTTATTGCCCCCCTGGTCTTCAGTCTGGGTTTGCAGGACAGCTCAAGATACAATACAATATATTACAATTTATTTTTTATAGCCCAAAATCACACAGGAAGTGCCGCAAT
This sequence comes from Erpetoichthys calabaricus, assembly GCF_900747795.2. Taxonomy (NCBI): domain Eukaryota; kingdom Metazoa; phylum Chordata; class Cladistia; order Polypteriformes; family Polypteridae; genus Erpetoichthys; species Erpetoichthys calabaricus. The sequence continues at coordinate 1,675,890 of NC_041405.2, read as the reverse complement.
GGGCTTTAACAGGCCCTGCCTCTTGACAGCCCCCCTTTGACTCTCTAAGAAGACAAGAAAAACTCTCAAAAAAAATCCTTGTAGGGAAAAAATGGAAGAAACCTCCGGAAAGGCAGTTCAAAGAGAGACCCCTGTCCAGGTAGGTTGGGCGTGCAGTGGGTATCAAAAGAAGGGGGTCAATACAATACAATACAATACAATACACAGAACAGAAAACAAGTCACCCTCAATACAGTATGAAAATAAAAGTTTTACAAGTACGGAGCAGAATTTAACAGTAGATGATATATCCCATGATAAGATTTGGATTTGTATAGAGTCCTGAAGACCTCATCCATCAAGCTGCCTCCCCCATTTGGCCATTCCACTGCTGAGTCAGTGCTGGGCCAGCCAATCCGATGAAAGGACCCCTCCTTCCCATGATCCCTGTGATCCTTAATCAGAGATGACTTTACCTTAGGCAGGCAAAACAACTTGGCAGGTGGGCCGTGGCACCAAGTGCCACATTTGAGTACCAAGAAGAGAAACAGAAGAGGTGAGGGTTAGTATCCAATTCTAACTATCATGTGACTTATGTTTAAGTGCTAATGACTGACAACAGAGATGCAGTCTGCACAGTTAATCAGCAGCTCTAGTCAGGGTGTGCTAAACTGAAGTAGTGAGTTTTCAGCCGGGATTTAAAAGCTGAGACTGAAGGGGCACCTCTTATAGTAGCAGGCAGACCAGTCCACAGTTTAGAGGCCCTGTAACTAAAAGCTCGACCTCCCACTGTTATTTTATTAATCCTTGGAATCCTAAGCAGACCGGCATCTTGAGATCTTAATGTGCGCTCAGGTTTGTAAGTCATGAAGATCTCCCCATACTGTACACACTGAAAGAAATTCCCTTCATTCCCTCTTTTATCATAAATCAGTTCAAAGAAGAAGCATTGCTCTGTCTTATTGACAAATAAAAATCAAATAAGATAAGAAACGTCATAACACACAGGTGCATTAGGGAGGCTCTTTGGAGAGATGGAACATTTTTTTATCTGCCTCATCAAGTTGTCAGGTGTACATTGTTATTTATTAAATATTTTAGTAAGAAGCAGTTATCGCCAAAAAGAACAGCAATAATAAAATCCAATATCCTGTGTTAATAGACCACGTTAAATGAGAGATGAGATGCCTGACACTGACATATTAACACCATGTCAAGCTTTTAAAGCACAGATGTTACGAAGACGACTTCAAATGTGCAGGCCACCTGACCTTTAGGTGCGGCACTGATAGCCCCCCACTCAGAAACTGCATTTGTCAGTTGTTCAGTCGAGGTTCTTCATTGGCTGAATGGCGTACTGACATGAGTTCAAGTCTCGTGGGTACAATTCAGGTGTGAATTGTGTATGCAGCAGTGCATAAGCCAAGGGAATTAGGTTGCGTCATTCATAATTACACATTAAAAAATATGTTTGAAAGATTCGTGCAAGACACCTCATTCTTTGGTGTGGAATATCCTGTCCATCAAATTGATGAGCATGTTATGTGTAATTCAGTTTGTATGTTGTAATCTTCTATTATGCACCATTACAATTACCTCAGAGAATCTGACAGACACCTCACATTATGAAGTTTCTAAAGCCAATCTGCTCCTCACCTAATGAAGCGCATAACACCCTTCAGTCAGCGTTGTTCATGTTCAGTGATTTTCAAATATGCAGCTGATATGTATTGTCAATTTCTAAACTTAGGTCCCACAGAAAACTTGTAGCATTTTTTCTGCTGATTTTCTCTCCTAGGTTTCAAAGTGGCTCCTCTTTAGAGCTTCAGACAACCAGTGCGGTCAAACGTGAGTCTTGCAGTCGGAGACCATGCAGGCCAGGCAGGTCTATGAAGCTCTGTTTTCTTTCTGGACACACACCCTAGGGGACATTGTCATAACAAGACAGCCCGTGTGACAGAACATGAAGAGACCTTGTAATGGTTGTCACATATTATGTTTTGTGTACTTTTTAACTGGATCTGCCTCTTGCTTCTTTTTAGAGGGATCCTAGAGAATAACTTACTGGGGATATCTCTTTAAGGAGAGTTGGGGGCCAAACTACGCCTGTGGATCCTTGCCAAACGGTACGTTGGTGTGACGTAAAGGTTAACTGACTTTAAAAAGGCAAGGAGGCGAATATGAAAAAAAAAAAAACAACAAAAGAGAAGGTGTAGAAGGTGAACAAGAGAGAAGGAGCTGGAAAGGCATATAACAAGGAGCTGCAAGCAGTAAAGCAAGCAAGTAAGACTCTGGAATAAGGACTGTTGGGTGCACGGATAGGATTTCCTTTCAACCTAAAGGACCTTCGGAGTTCACGTCTTGTCTTGGCTGTTATGGAGCGGGCGTCAGCCATGGACGAACGCTAGCGCGGAGACTCCCGGGTGTGATGGATTTTCATCCCTCCTCAAAAGAACTGACACTAAGCCGGTGAGATCGCTTCTTGTTATCTATAAGTTCAGTAAAAGTATCAGCGGCATCACCTCAGGATTGTTCGCTAGAGTTACTGCAGTTTTCCCTGGCCGAGTGAAGATAAACTTTTAAACAAAGTTAATATAAAAGGGACTGGGGTACATTGTGGGGATTGTATGTATGCATCCGCTTGTTATTTATATATAAATGTAATATAGATCTAAGTAAATGTGAAGATATGTGGGTTGTTTAGAAATAGGATGTTTCTTTTTTCATTTTATTTTTCTTTCTTTCCTTCTGGCTTGCTTGCTTTCTTTGCTGTTGCGTCAAATTCTGGGTAATATATTAGAGTGTTCAAGGGGTTTGTATAGATATAGTGTTTATAGAAATTGTTTAAAGGGGGTTTATTGTTATTTGAGTTAAAATATATATTGTTTTTGTGATTGATGAAAAGATTGATTGGGTGATTATTTCACTAGCATAAATTCACAAAAGTTCATTTTATCTGGGGACTCCAAATTGAGGCTTAGGTTCTGTCGGTTGCCGTTCCTAATAGAATTATTTTTTTTCCTAAGAGTAGGATATATTTTGTGTGTATAGGGCTCATCATCCAACAAAAAGGAGAGCTCGCTACAACCTGCTGATGATGTGGGTCATTGGGACTGAAACTGAAGTTTCACTTGGGTGGTAACAACGACTCCCAAATCTCACCGCCATTCCAGAATTTCAGATACCTCCCTACAGGCCTTCCCTGAGCCCCTGAAGGTTTATGAATGTGTTTGCGTTTTTGGGTAAAAGGAAAAGAAATGTTGCTGACTGATTTTACTTGTGCGATGGGGAACCCTGGGATTGTGCAATCCAAATGAAAAAATCTCTCATGATGCCAAGAAGACATAAGTGATAGTCTAATGACAAGAGAGGATCAGGAATTAACGCCCTTCAAGAACAGAATCACAACTCCTGCAGATGAGAGGTAATTTTCTCAAGTTACTTTCTTTGCCTTCACCTCTCTTTCCTCATCTGTAAAGCCTGAACATCTGCACTCATTGTCCCCCAACCAGAATTCCTTCATCCTGCCGTTCATTTTCTTAAACTGGAACTGAAGCTCAGCTGGCATATCAGCTCGATGGACCTCCGTGTGTGTGTGTGTGTGTCAGGACTGAAAGATGAACTCCATCTGCATGATGTGTGCTTGACATGCAAATAGAGGGAGGTGGGCTTTGATGAGAAATCTCCTTATTAAAGAACAATCACAAATACAACAAGGTAAGCAGGTATCTAATGAGGGACACCATCTTCTAACTTAACAAAAAAGTGTCACCAGAATTGCATTATATTACTTGTAGCTGAAACTACAAACGAAGACAGACAAGGGTCATGTCAGTGACAGGCAGGAATTCTGCAAATATCCAAACAGAGCAGCTGTCCTCCTTTGGTATAATTCCAAGGAGCATTGGACAGTAAAACATCCAAGGCCAGCTGGACCTGCTCAGTACTTATACAGCCAGACCACAGGCAGGTGAAGTGACTTGCTCAGTGTCACTAAGAGTCAGCTGAGGAATTGCAGAGTCCAAAACCTGAACCACCACACTACACACGGTCTGAGCCACTCTGACTGGACATATATACAGCAGCCTGTCCTTCACTCCTGGTGACTTGTCCCTATCCCGGTCCACACTTACCTTTCTCTCAGTTGTCGCCTTATGTAACATCCTGACGTCGTGACTCTTGTGTTCAGTTGCCGCACACAGTAAGCAGATGTGGCTCTTGTCGGTCTTACAGAACATATCCAGGACTTTCTGGTGCTTTGAGCAGAGCTTCTCTTCCAGGTTTCCAGTTGGCTCCAGCAGTTTGTGTCTCTTGAAGGCTGCCGAGTCCAAGTGTGGCTGCAGGTGAGTCTCGCAGTAGGAGGCCTTGCAGGTCATGCAGGTCTTTGAAGCTCTCCGTTTTCGCACTGGGCAGAAGTCACAGGACACATTGGCAGGTCCTGCATTACCCTGAGGTGGAGCTCTGATGACCTTTAACTCTCCTATCAGATCTGTGAGAATCATATTTTTGTGGAGCTGTGGCCTTGAATTAAATTTCCTTCTGCACTGAGGGCACCTGTAAGTCTCCATTAAGCCTGACCGATCCCAGTAACTATTAATGCATTCCAGACAGAAGTTGTGTCCACACGGGATGGTGGCCGGCTCCTTCAGGACCTCCAGACACACCGAGCAGGAGTACCTGTCAGCGGACAGAAAAGGTGCAGCTGCTGCCATCGTTGCAGAAGATGTCATCTGACACTCAGGAGTCGATTCTGCAGAAACGAAAATGAAAGGAACTCGAGTCCCTCAGGCAGCACACAGCCAGCCACACCTGCAGTCGTTCTCTGTGAAGGCGTCACGTGGCAGTGCCACTGAAACAACACCCTCTGTTACAAAATGTACACAGAAAGCAGATCTGCTTCTTTGACATTCCTGGAAACAGAACAACAACAACAAGCACAGTTTGACATTGAGGGGGTCGCGCCTGAGGGGACCCCCATATAATATTAAGGAAAAGAAATATAAAGTTTAAGAAATGGAAGTTGATTTACTGTACTTGAGTAGAGAGTTTCTCTGAAGTACGTTTTTGTACGTCACATGTTTACATTTGGTGTAAGATGATGACACTGTAAACACATTATTTCAGAATAGGCTACTTAACATTAAAATATGGAATAAAATATTTGTAAGTTATTTATTTATTTATTTAATTGGATGAACATTTAATGAAAAAGTCATTTAAACTTCTGCTGCATTGGCTTTTTATTGAGTGGGCACCACAGGAGACGTGGACGCTTTATTGTTTTATCTGCTCTTTTTATTGAAGTGCATGGCATGTTAAGGACAGAAAGCATATGTTGGACTGTATCATATCTGAGCAGTTTATTATTTTCGGTACTTCATATAGTATAATTCACACTTTATAAAAATAATGTCACACCAATAAACTAGCCCATCGTTGTTAATCATATTCTCATATTCGCAACTGAGAACGTCAACATCACCATCAGAACTAGAAGACTGTTCTTATAAATGGCAGTCATGTATCAAAACTAAGCTATTCAATCACATCTTTCCAGATTTCATTTTGCCAAATTCATGGACGAGTCGGCTTATTTTCATTTTTTTGCGTCTCTCTTTAAATTACAGGGGATTGGTCAAATGAAACCACCTGACCAGTGACAGCTGCTGTTACAACTTGGAAGATGAGCTGTCATTGGTCCAGCGCTGGGGTTCTTAACTGTTTTAATCTGAGGACTCAAATGAGAACACCAGTGCCATACTGGGACCCAAGAAGCGGATCATTCCAATAATGACAACAGAGCCACAAACAGACAAATAGCCATTTAATAATAATGATAAAACAATAAAGTTTTTGTTTCAGTTCAAGCATATTTCATATATAAATAGTTCTAAAAAAGAAAAGTGGAATGTAACCATATTATAAGTGAAACACCAGTTCTCATTGTAAACAGGGAGGTGTTTCACCCAAGTCTTTATAAAGGTGGACGGCCTCATGCAGAAGTAAAAGCAAACTCTGAGTTCATCGACTTTAAAATAGAAAACTCAGATGTGCTTCAAGGCCTCCATCCAGTGAAGTCTAATAAAACGCCTGGACCTGATGGGATCCTCCCAACTGTATTGAAATAAATGAAAGACGTCATCCATAATCGCTTACCGGGCGTACTGTAGCAGTCACTTCAGACAGGAGAAACACCTGAGGACTGAAAAGTTGCAAATGTGACTCCAGTCTTCAAGAAGGGACCCAAGATGGACCCTAGGAATGACAGGTCAATAAGTCTTACTGTGCCATGGAAACTATAATAAGAAATAAACTAGAAAGGCACCTAAATGGAAATAGCGGTCAGCATGGGTTTATGAGGGGAAGATCCGACCAAACTAATCTTTTAGATTTTGTTTGATGAAGTAACTAGAATATTCAACAAAAGGGAAGCATACAACAGAATTTACTTTGATTTTCAAAATGGCGTTTTTGACTTAGTCGTCCCAAACGAAGAGACCTCTGAGAAAGTTTTAGGGGTTAATGTTGACACAACATTTTCATCGGCTAAGCCATGTGCAGGGATGGTGGCGTTGTGGGGAATAGTTTTTATATTTTCATGCCATAGAAAATTTTTGAAGCCATAGCTTCAAAAAAAAGGGCCAGGTTTTAAATCCGTATAGCCGTGTCGTTCTCTGTGGGTGCAATTGCACGACCACAGTGAGTTAATGAAGTAGTTGGAGCGAGTCGCACCTGCATGTGTGGGTGCGATTGTTCTCAATTGCTTCATTGGCTTCCTGTGGCGTGTGATTGCGGGGGGTATGTATATATATATGGGTCGACACCAGGAAAGGGGGGTTGGATAGATGTATCGAGGAAAAGAGGAAGATAATGGAGGTTAATGGACGGGAAAGAGCAGTCCTAGCAGGTGGATCTGGCCACCTGTAAGGAGGAGACAGCACAAGCCGGGGCACCGCAATGGAGCGTTTGTTTGTAGCACTCTAGCGGCTAGTCCGCCCCACTGAATGTTCTGTTGGAGTGGGATGAGCAAGGCTGGTGTCCTCCTGAGGGATCTGGAGAGCGAATGCGTGAGTGTGAAGGATGAAGGGAGGAGAGTCGACCTCGGACGGTCTGGCAGGGATGTCCGTAAGGAAGCCAAGATGGAGGTCGGCTGAAAGGAGTTCGTTGCTGTTGGGTCTCTGCCGGCTGCGGGAGCAATGAGTGAGACGAGGAGAATGAGAGACGGAGGTGGGCTGTGATCATAATAAGAGAGACTGCATTTTAACTTCTGATTTTAACCTCAAATTTTAATGGATTTATTTATTGATTGTTTTTATCCCCACTTTGCACTGTTTTTATGAAATATGTATTGAAACTATGATGCACTGCACTTTGTTTGGACACTCTTGTTTTGAAATAAAAGCACATTGGCACTTTTGGAAATATCCCCTGGCTTCATTTGAGAATTGTCCTCATATGTCAGCTCATCTCGGTGACATTACCGACAGTGTCGGGTTCAGGGCTCCCAAACGCAAGATGGGAGCATGGAACAGACCCGCATCGTCACATCTTCATGATTTAAAACGTTAGGGTCTTTCAAAACTCGACTTGATGTTTTCTTGGAAGAAATAAGTGGATAGTACTGGCGAGCTTTGTTGGGCTGAATGGCCTGTTCTCATCTAGAGTGTGGTAATGTTCTAATGTTCTAAAAACAAAATCTACAACAAACTGAAATGTAGAGAAAGAGCTGGAGTCCAGAACCTTCCTGAACTCACTGCAAGTTTGAAATCAACACCCAAATTTTCATAAAAACATTTAAATAGCCATTTCCTTTATTTAGTAAAGAACATTCAATAGAATAGCAAAGGAGCCAACATTTCCAAAGTTACATAATTAAGGACATTAGGAATATTACATGAAATACACAGTAAGAGATTTAAATTAAAAAAAAGAAATACTAAGCAACAAAAATCCTAGAAAAAGAAAGAAAACCAAAATATAAAATGACAATCTAATATTTGTTCAAATCCAAATCAGGCAATCTAAACATCACAAAGTGAAATGATGAAAGTAAAAACTGGTGGGAAAAAGACCAACAAAAGTGAATTTACAAGAAGCAGCAAGCGAGTAACGGGGGCAACACCCGAAGACCCTCACTGAAGGAACCTGGGGAAAGGAACAGGGCAACAAAACACTGTACCGTCAGTACACTAACTGGAGTATGTTTATTGAGAAATCACAAGATGGTGATCAAACAAAAAGGGTCAAAGCTGAGAGATCAATGGAACTAAAACTGAGCCAGAACGAGAGGCAAACTCGACGACAAAAGACGAAGCACAAGGCCAGCCTTGAAAAACCAACAAGAGAGAATTTAGTGAAAGACTTGGAAAAGATATGGATACACAGATCGGATTGGATACAGTCGACCTTTAACCTGATTACCAATGGGTCATGACCTTTGAGGCCATGCCCCTGACAACACTGGACGCTGGCCTAGCAAAACAACAGCAGCAGCCATAGGAACTCGAAACGGTGGTGAAAGCAGACCAAAAAATTACATAACTCTGTAACGATTTGGAGAATCAAAAGAAAAATCTTCTTAAACGATCATGACAAACAATGAACAATACAGAATAAGAAATGAATAACACAACCCAACACAAGACAAAGACCAAGTATGGAATGATTTAAAAGACAAAAAACTACGAAGGACTGCAACACAAAAACACAGTCCTTGCAACATCTCCCAATAAACGCTGAATGTCATTATGGGATTAGGAAGTCTCTGTCAGGTCAGGTGGTCTCGTGTAGGGTTTCCCAAATGCCAGTCTATGGATACACAGCAACTTTAGGCCAGTCTGTCATGGCGTGTATATAAACGCTGTTATTGCCTATTGGAGGTCCACATAAAGCTGACTATGAAATGTCGGAAGTCCGCTGAGCTCTTCTTTTAGTAAATCTCGAAGCAATTCGCTCTTCTATTAATTGTTAACTGATCGATCTGCTCAAAGTTCCAAGTTGGACCTTCCCTGCCCCTCAATCAAACGTTAATCAATCAAGCCACTTGAAACTCCAAAGGGAGACCATCAAAGGTCCACAAAGAGATTCTAAACCCAAAAATGTTTCAGTTATCAAAAACATTGAAAGCCATGGATATAGTGCATCTGTCCATCTGCTGAGGTCAAAGCTGCTGATACAATGGTGGTCACCACCTTTTTTGTGTCCAGCAACAAAAGTGAAGAGAAGATATGAAAAGTGGGGTGGTCATCCAAATCATGGTGTTGTGAGGAGCATCGGTCTGTCCTGGTCACAATGCAGGAACAAACATTGGTTAGGATGCCAGCTCATGACACTCCTGCTCATGCTCATTAAGTACTAATTTTGTGGCAGCAATTTTCCAAAAGCGTGTTGCACTCTGATCTAAGAGGGAGACTGGAGTAATCAGAGAAAGCAGCATATGGACATCAGGAGAACATGGAAGATCTACACCAGGCTGGGATTTGAACTAAGTGTCCTGAAGCTGTGTGGCAGTAGTTGTAAAGGACAGGAAAGGATTAAAATAATTCCCTATTTACTATTTACAGACAAAAGTAGAATTTCTCATGCTGAGTGACAGGAAGTACCATGTCCCCTTTGTCCTCACTGTTCTACTTAATGCCGAGTTTGAATTTTTAATGTAGCAATACAGCATCTCTGTGTGGCCATTGAGAAAACTGAACATAAACTGAGAGAAAAGGGAAATCAACTAATGGTCAGGGGGTTTCCCTCTGATGTCTACTAAATGAAAGTCGACTCTGGTCATCTCAGTTATCTTGATGATGACCACAAGACCGCATTGAAGAATTGAGGTCTGCTAGCCATGGCTGCCCAGAGTCAACCCAGCAGAAGAAATGTCAGGGCCACCAGCAGGAGTGTGAATCAAGTACCGGGAATGAAGTGACAAAACTACTCTGACACGGTCCGTGGAAGTTTCTTGATGACTCTAAAGTTGTGAGACAGCCTGTGTGACAGAAGACAAAAAGTGACCTACAGATGGTAGAAGCTGGACTGGTTTGGAAGGCAGATGGCTACAAAGGATTCAGATCCAAGACGGAATGCTGGATAGAGTGACTCGGTGAAGGAGGCGCTGAACCTGTGCAGGAGGGTCATTGAGTCTGAAACGCTATAAAAGGACAGCGAGCCAGCAGAATAGTCCAGAAACACACCTATTCTGTGACAAAAGGGGGCGTTGATTTGAGTTTCCTTCTTATTGTGCCATGCAGAGCAGGAGCAATAAGAGCAGCTCAAATTCCAGGACTTGTCATTGAATCCGAGGACACACTCATCACCCACTCCTTTCCTGCTGATTCCCTTATATGTGACTCCAATCTCAACATTTTTCCCACTCCACTCAACCTCCCAGTAGAAACAAGTCCCTCTCAGCTCCTCTCGGCACAAGACTTGCTGCCAGTAGTCAAATCTGTCAGGGTGATCATGATATCGGCTCTCTTTTTCCTCTTGGGTCACCTTCTTTTTCCTTTCAGACAGGTGCAGATGTTTGTGTGCTGTGTTGGGGTCCAAAGTGAGAGGCTGGAAATCTGAATGGAGAGAAAAGACAAGAAAAAGAGTGTAGAAATCAGCCGACACTGGGAGTCATAAACCTGAGGGGAGAAGAAGATTGTTTGAGAACATCTGCATTGGTCAAGTGGACCAGAAAAGGGCAGCACCTTGGACTGTACATTAGTAGTAGCTGTACTTGGATGTCTGATGAACTTCTGCAAGTGACCTGACCTGCTGTTTGAACTTCTATCTATCTATCTATCTATCTATCTATCTATCTATCTATCTATCTATCTATCTATCTATCTATCTATCTATCTATCTATCTATCTATCTATCTATCTATCTATCTATCTATCTATCTGTTATATGGTGCCTTTCACAACTGTCTGTCTACACTCACCAGTCACTTCATTAGACACTCCTTTCTAGTACCGGGTTGGACCCCCATTTGCCTTCAGAGCTGCCATAATTCAATATGGTGGTGTAAACATTCCTCCAGTCCAGAAGATGGGGACACTGTGGTCATAAAGGGATGGACATGGTCAGCAACAACACTCAGGTAGGCTGTGACATTTAAACAATACTGAGTTGGTACAAAGGAGCCCAAAGTGTGCCAAACAAATACTGTATCTCCCTCACCATTACACCACCAGCAGCAGCCTGAACCGTTCACAGAAGGCAGGATGGATCCCTACTTTATTGTTGTTGATGGCAAATTCTGAGCTTACTATCCAAAAGTCACAGCAGAAATTGAGTCTCATCAGATCATATGACATTCTTCCAATTTCTATTTTCCAATTCTGGTGAGCCATGTGAATTGTACCCTCATTTGCCCATTCTTAGCTGACATGAGTTGCCCCCTCGGTGTGGTCTCCTGCTGCTGAAGCCCACCTGCTTCAAGGTTGGGCGTGTGTGTATCATATAGTGCCTTCCACTTCTACATACCTGTTTATTATATAGTGCCTTTCACGTCTATCTATCTATAGTCAGATGTGTGTGCTTGGTGAGCTCATTGCAGAGTTTTGTTACACAAGTGCCGTGAGAGTTGTACTTGATGATATTTCAAATCCTTTTACTGTGGCTGTTGGACTCCATCAAGGCTGCGTCTTATCACCTCTCCTTGTTTGTGGTTTTCATGGACAGGAAATCAGTGTGCATCTGTGGATGTGAAGGAGTCCAGCTGAAGAGGCCAGAAGTGGCATTGTTGCTTCACGCAGATGATGTTGTCCTCTTTGCGTCATCTGACTGTGACCTTCAGCACACAGTCAAGCGTGAAGTGGCAGAAATGAGGATCAGCACCTCCAAGTCTGAGGTCATGGGTCTCTCTTGGAAATGAGTGAATTTCTTTGCCCAGAATAGGGGGTGGACAACTGCCCTTACCTGAGGAATTCTGGTATCTCAGGATCCTGTTCACAAGTGATGGATAAAGGGAGCACGAGATTGACTAGTAGATTAGAGCAGCAGCAGCTGTTGTGCAGCTTGTGGTAGTAAACTAAGAGCCGAGTCTAAAGACAACCCTCTCGGTGTTGCTGGTTAAACTACATTCCTGTCCTCGCCTATGGTCATTACCATAACAATGAGATCACAAGTACACTAAGGAGAAATTAGGTTTCTTGGCAGGGTGGCAGGGCTGAGAGTCTGTGACAGGGTGACAAGTTCTGTGATAAGGGAGAGCCTCATAGTAGGGTCTCTGCTCCTAACCAGTTGATAACATGGCCACCAGGCAGCATCATAAAAATCAGATTATAAAAGACCCTGTGGTCCCGCTGGCCTCCACTCAATGTGTCGTTATTAAGTAGAATATTCAGACTCAATAGTAGAAGAACACTTACATTTTAAAAAGTTGCTTCTACTCCTCAGGTTCTTCAGGACATCTCCTGAAACAACAGCCCCTAAAAGAGAGGAACAGCAAAAGAGAATGTGAGCCACCAGCACATGTGATTAGGAAAAAACCTTCACCTGAAGACACGCAACCCACCGGTCTTACTGGTCTTCACAAACCCCAGGCTGCCGATCTCCTCCAGTCTTTCCTTCAGAACAGTAAGCTTCTTCCTCTTAGAGTCAGGAAGGAAGTCTCCATTACCAGCAACCTCAGGTGAGCTGTCGTCTTCAGGAGGGAGACTGAGAGATGGAAGTTTCTAAAAAAGGAAGGAAGAGAGATGGAGAACGTGATAGTCAAAGACACGTGTGTCAAAAGTCCTGCCAGTGTCCTTTAGATCGTCCCTCTCACCTTTAAGAAGTGGATGTGGTTGTCTGTCTGTGAAAGTTCGGCCAGCTCAGTGTCTCTCTTCTTCAGCTCTCTGATCTCCTTCTCCAGCCTCTTAATGAGCTCTTCATCCTTTCGCAATTTCTTCCGCTTTTGATCTCTGATCATGTCGATCACAATTAACTTCAGTCTCTCGATGAACTGAATTGCAGACTTGAAGGTTTTCTGGTGCTCCTGCACCTCTTCTTCTGCAGAAATCTGAACAACAAGACAAGAAACATTTCAGAGAAGACATTAAACAAGACATATTAGCAGACAAGGGACTTGAAATAAGGACAAAGTAGACGGCCGTGAGAGAGGAGAGTCCTGACGGCACAAATACAGAAGGTGGAGTGGACAGTTCATGGCAGTGCCTTCTTCTCACCTACTGAAGTATCCCCCAAAAGCCACATCATAAAATCCTTGGACAACACCTTTCCAACTTTGCTAGTCCTTGGCCATTTTGGACACCAAGAATTCTGTATGTTCCTAAATGCATTGACTCACCTTGATCCTCGCTGAAGTCTCCTTCAGTTTCTCCACTCTCTTTATTTTGTCCTGGAGTCTCTTTTTCACTTCTTTTGTTGTGCTCTCCAGCTGACTCTGTGTGGAGACAAACAAAGGAGATAAGTTTGAAGGAGGCTGAATCCTGGCCATTATTCTGTCCTCCCCATGTCCACTCCTTACTCGTTTGATTAGTCAATAATCATCTGCACTGTTGTGACATTTGTGTTCATAAGTATGACTTCTGAACTCTTTGAAGTCACTTCCATTTTTGGTCTGGCATCTCACATATGATAAACCGTTGGACTTGTCTTGATGTCTTGTGTAAGAAGTCAAGCTTTTTTGGGGTCTAATCCTATGTTTGGTCCTCTAGACCCCACAAAACACTCATTTTAGGTCTTTTTTGGACCATATTTTATTCAGGAAATTACACCCTTAGTTTGTCCTTCTGAGAGAGTTCTGATGGAGTTACACCTCTTTGGCGCAGATGTAATGAAGGAAGGAATGTGGATGGGTGTTTCTTACCAGCACCTCCTCATAACAAGGCATTCTGTTTCAGGACTAACAAGTCTGTTTCTTGGCCTAAACCTCTCTCTCCTCGTCTACATATCCTGACCATGGAACATCTGTAGAGAGACCCCTGAGCAGAATTCCTTCATCCTTCCATTTTTTGGAGCTGCATATCTGCTGGCTCAGATTCCCTGGATGTGTGTGATTTGACAAATCAACTTGTGTGTCAGGACTGAAATACAAACTTTATCTACCCAACACGTACTCAACGTGCAAAGTGAGATGGGCTTCAACAAGAAATCTTCCAATTAGGCCAAACACCAGAGAACAGATCCAGCTAAACAGTGTAATGGGCGGCCGGGTCCCATGCCCGGCCAAGACGCCCCTGCTGTATATGGTCCGGGGGAGCAGCCATGGGCTCCTCACTACCTCCCCTGGGACGCTTGATGGCAGCCTCCCTGGCTGATGATGGTGCCTCAGTTTTCCGCAGGGTTTCATGGGAGATGGAGTTCTCCACAACCCTGTGGGGATCTGGGATGGCCGATAGGGGGTGCTGCAGGGATCAATGGAGCCCACCTGGACATCTCTACAGCCCCGCCCGGAAGTGCAATTAGCCACAGGTGATCAAGCACCTGGAGCACTTCCGGGTGGGCTATAAAAAGGGCCAGCATCCACCATTCAGGAGCCAGAATCGAGGTTGCCTGGGAGGAGTGGTGGTGGTGCCAGGGGAAGGACTGGTTTGTCTGTTTAAGTGCTTTGGGACTGTGTTGGGCCTGTGGGACACGGGGAAGACGTGCCCCACGGCTGAAGAGAAAATAAAAGCCTGTGTGAATTTACATGTGCCTCTGCGTCAGTCTGTGCCGGGTCGGGTGCTATATAGTGCCTTTATCACAACAGATGTTTACTGTATCTAACATATGTAACTTGGGACAAGATCTCCTTACTTTAGAAAAGAATCTGAGAATGACATTAATGATGACAATTTGTGTCCGTGACAGTTAGTCAAAAGTGATATCACTGCTGCTACATCATTATGGAACATCTAAGCCGAGCAGCTGCCATTTTTTGATTTCACAGCACAGAGGACAGTAAAATATCTGAGGCCAGCAGGACATGGCCAGTACTGACAAATCTGAATGATGCCACATACAGCACAACCGTCCTCAACTCCAGGTCACCTGTCTCTTCCCGATTTCGCTCCTTACCTTTCTCTCAGCTCTCTCCTCATTGAGCGTCTTGGTGTCGTGATAGCTGTGTTCAGTCGCCACACACTCTGAGCAGACAAACATCTTGTCGGTCCTACAGAACATCTCCAGGACTCTCTGGTGCTTTGTGCAGAAGTTCTCTTTCAGATTTCCAGTCGACTCCTCCAGTTTGCGTCTCTTGGAGGTTGCAGACTCCCCAGGATGCTGCAGGTGACTTTCACTGTTGGAGGCCATGTTGGTCATTGAAGCTTTCCGTTTTCTCTTAGATGGGGTTCTTCTAACTGTATGTTCCTTTATGTTTTCTATCAGATCTGAAAGAGTCGTATTCTTGTAAAGCTGTGGCCTTGGATGAAACTCCATTTCACACTGAGGGCACTTGCAGGTCCCCTTTATGTCAAGCCGATCCCAGTGCTTATTAATACATTCCAGACAGTAGTTGTGTCCACACGGGAGAGTGGCCGGCTCCTTCAGGACCTCCAGACACAACGAGCAGGAGTACTGACTCATAGAGAGGGAAGAAAGAGCTTCTGCCATCACCAGAGACAATGCTGTCTGACACCCGAGAATTGACTCTGCAGAAATGAAAATGAAAGGAGCTCAGCAGAATGCAGTCGCACTCATATTTATACTCTGTGAACACATCACCTGATATAATCACTAAGACAATAGGTTCTGTTTTGGAGTTGACGTAAGCTCTGAGTTACAGAGTGTGCAAAGTTTCATATTCATGAAAAACAAAACTGAATCTTCAGGTGATCACAAATGGACTGGAGAATAAGACACAGACAAGAAAATCGTGAAGGACCCAACATCTCTTGCCTTCAACCTGAACCTCATCTGCACAAACCTGGGCCAGTTGACATAGCAGGTGATTGTGGTGTCTGCAACAGACCACGTGACTCATGATGACAAAATGACAGATCTGCAGATACAAAGGAGATATGACAGGAACACACAACACCACCCTGACATGAAGTCCTGACTAGAAAAGATGGTAAAAAGAAATGGAGAGCACAATCAGCACTGCATTCACTGAACAGGAAAGGGTCATGATGGGGATCAGCTCTCCATATTTGATGTCCACTCATCCTGGTGATGGTTGTAGAGGTGTGAGAGTAATGAGACCCTCTGGTTAGCAGGCCCGAGGGTACAGAGATGGTGGTCAGTGGTCACATGGTTACACTAAGCCCTAATTCACAAAGTCTGAGCACTCGACTCTCCTCTGTTCTGATTCTCTGTTATGCTTTGAGCTTCTTTATCATTTGTCTTGGGTTTTGCTGATCTGGGATGCTCATCTCTGCAGTCAGAATTTTGCTTAGAGTTCAATTGAGAAGTTACATATTTCTTGCCAGCATAATTTTGTTTTGGGGATGGCGCCGCTATTTGGTGGGTTTGCATGATCCGTTTTCATGGGAATTTCCCATAAACCACCAAGACTGCCTCACAGCTTGTGATGTCATCAACGTACCAGTAAGAAGATCACAGTCAAACAGCAACAAGATTCCGTCACTGGATCCAACTTAGTGCCCTGATAACCTTGAAGTGTGATTAAGGGGGTTTAGAAGCAAACCTCCGCCCTGTGACTACCATTTATGGTGTATGATTTAGCTTTGATGTTTCTTGTCTCTGTCTCTCCCTGTTAAATGTCAATGAAAGAGGACCTTGGCAGCTTCAGGACTTGTGTGCCAAAGCAAAAGCAAAATGGGTGATGGCAGTCCATCCTACATCACCAGCCAGGAAGAAGCCAGCAGCACTGGGCACAGATTCACGTACCAGAAAGGGGGATGGCAGACGTGTCCAGCAGGGGGCGCTGGCTCCATTGTTGGAATGAGTTCTTCTGTAATTGCGGCGTATTAATAACCCCAATCTATATAGATATGATATTAAAAGGCGATACCCCTCCCTTAGTGATACGGCGGTAAGAAATCACATAGGAGAAATAAGTTGCTTTCCTTAATGACGGCATAACAGACGAAGGAAGCCATGACAAGACCTTCAGTAGTAGGAGCCCGATGTATACAGTCTGCCATTTTCGTTGCTGTGTTGGAAGGATTTCCCAGATCTGATGACGTTATCTCCCATCTGTCCCTCGTCTTCAAAGGTGTGCTGGGCAATGTTCCAAGGCTTTATACCCTTTCTTTACATGCAGGTCCCCACTTAGGTAAATCATGTCAATCCCAAACAAGGCAACGAGGATAGAGCTTCATGCTGACGTTGACACACAGAAAATAGGGCACGTTTCCACAGCTGTCTTTATCTGTCTTGTCTTCTAATGCTTCCCTAGAAGTTCCAAATGATGAGCCCCTGTGCTAAACCTGGCTTTGTGTTAGCTGTCCATGTGAGTAGAAAGAAAAGTAGATTTATAAAATGATATTCGTACACAGCGCAGTGACATATTAAACGTATACACGTATTACAGCAGACAACGTGGGACTTGGAGTGGAGTTGCCTTTGCTATCTTAGTAATGAGTGTCACAACAGCGCCATCTGCAGGAGCAAAGACGCTACTGGAAATCAGCGCTGCCGTTTACAGGAAGTCATGAACCTCTGCTGCTTGTCATTGTGGTTCTGCCGGGGCTTTATGCCCACCTTTAGTTTCTTTAATTCTTAGTCGTTTACTTTGTTACTTTTTTGAGATTTATTTTATTATATTTATTACTGAGAATGTGTTTGTTAATTTCTTTCTGTTCTGGTGGGCCAAGAGAAATACCATGCTTCAGATGGGAAGAAATTTTGAGACCCCAACCCAGCTGTCCCCATTTACTTTTAGAAAGGACTACAAAAAAATAATAATAATGCATGATGGCATGGAAGTGAAACAAATGAAACTGCCAGTACAAAATGTGCCTTTCGATAACACGACTGCATTGATTGTCTCTGTAAGTTGGAGAGCACTTTAGTTCTGGTCTCTCTGGTCAGAAGTGACAAACTCCGACGTCCCCATGGCTTTGTCGAGTGTTAGAGTTTAGAGGGGCTGCAAAGCACAATGGCCTGCTGTGATATCAGATGTCACGTATGTGGCTCATCCTCAGGGCTCCTCTAAGGTATGTGGTACCTTAGAGAGGGGGCGCTCTTCTTAAATCATTTCCTCCAGCAACACTGAGAAGATACCCCTTGCGGGCACCTGACTCCATCACTTCTGTTTTTTTTTTTGCTATTTATCACAAGTCCGACAGAAGGAGTCGCCACTCTGCGAGCGGAGCTCCGTGGCCTTACCCAAATTTGACCCAAAAGATAGATAGATAGATAGATAGATAGATAGATAGATAGATAGATAGATAGATAGATAGATAGATAGATAGATAGATAGATAGTGTGGTGGATGGCCGGCTTCATATTCCGGCCCTGACCCCCAGGCCGCCAGGAGGAGCTCTCCCGACAGCATGGACGGGCCCCAAATTCCAGCAGGGCCTCATGGACTATGTAGTTTTTATACACAGCCCTGATGGATACCTTGGGGAGTCGCTGTAGGGAGGCTCGTGGACTCGTATGTGCCCTATAACCTGGAATTACGTCCTGGTCACGTGAACAGGAGAGATGACGTACTTCCAGGTTGAAGAAAAGGACTTCTACCCTGACCCGGAAGGAATAAGGACTTGTGGGTAATGGAACAGGAACACCTCCGGGTCAGGGGGTATAAAAGACTCTGGGAAAGCCCAGGACACTGAGCTGAGCTGGGAGGTAGGGTGGTGAAGTGTCTGGGAGAGGAGGAGTGATTATGTGTTTATAGAGAATTGGTTTATTATATGAGTAGTGTGGACTGGAGGGTGCTTGGTGCACTGTTTAATAAGAAAATAAAGAAGTCTTGGACTTTTACCTGGTGTTTGGAGTGGTACCTCAGGGTTAAAGAGGTGGATCGGAACCTCTACTGCTACAATAGATAGATAGATACTTTATTAATCCCAAGGGGAAATTCACATACTCCAGTCCTGTCCCACGGCGGATATTTTATTGTTATTACTTTGTCATCTTGGCACCTGTGGCCCCTGCATTTTCATTAAAGTTTCAAGAAGTTAACGTGGATGATCAATTTGGCCCCCCAACATTTCCTTGTCTGGAGACTTGCAGTTCATCCAAACAGCACAGATGAGAACTGAAATATTAAAGAACAAGCGTATGACGGGAAGTCTGAGCTTAGCAGCAAGGAAAACATCAGGGCAGCTTTGTCTTTATATGTTAAAATATTTCAAAGTGGACAAATTCAACTCTTAACACTTTTGTAGTCACCAAAGTATAAGGCGAGATCAAGCACGGGTAAAACGCATGCCGAAAGAAATCTCTCAGTCAAAAAGTTAGTTTTAAAAATATTTAGTGAAAGTTAAAAGCAAATAATCCACACAAGAATAAAGGAAAAAGGTAGTTACACACGTAGAATAAAAGGCAGAAAAAAAGAAAAAAACGTATCTTCTCTAAACTTAGCTTTTCTTGAGAAACTTTAGTTATTTCTGTACTTAAAAGTTCTTTACTTCTTCTTCTGTACACTATAAGCGTACAGCTCTGCACTTAAATAAGCGCGTTATCTTACGAGTTACTTCACACACTCAGAAGGCCCGTAGGCCCTTAGGCATGTAGGCACGGGCACCGTTTAAAACATGTGCCCTCTACGCCTTACACATGGCAAGGCTGGTCACTAACTGAAGAATAATGTTTAGTCAAAGCAGATAGAAATAGCTAGAACATACCAATTTTACTCAACCTCCCATAGATTATGCTTTGTCATCTAGTAAAACATTTATGAATCTTATATAACTAGGAAATGGCTCTTACAACTTTCAAGCTGGGTGTCAACAAAAGTCAACATCAAGGGCTAGAAGGCCAAACTTTGTCTGGAATTTACTATTTGGTTTTATCCTCTGAATAAAACAAAGGCCATGAGATAAACTTTAATTGCCATTTACAGCCCTCACAGTACAGTCACTCTTGTCAAAGTAAATTGTTGGCAGAGTTTGTTTTATCATTAAAAAATATTCATGAAAGACACCACTGTTTGATATTGGTGAGTAAGTTACAATTAGAATTAGAAAAGCCTTGGTTTACATGTACAGCCTGCTGTCCTAAGTGACATTCTGTCACCTCCTTATTCTTCAGACACACTAATGGCCACAGGCCTGTCGCTGCCTCTGCCAGGTTACACATATGGCGGTCTGCACCCGGTGTGAGGGTACAACGATAACTTGGAATACGACACAAGAACACCTTAGCAATAACTGCGGCCGGCTACCTCGGCTTCAGTACCTTAGCACAGGCATGTCAAATATGTGGACAGATCCTAGTTAGCACTAAACTTGTACAAAATGATTACTGTCGTTTTTGATTGAATCATTCTGCATCTTTGGCGTTACTTATTGACATTTCTTACTTCCACCTTCTGACAAAAGTGTGTTTTCCCATTGCATTATGGTACTGGAAACATCATCTGCTAGTATAGTTGCAGCTGCGGAGTCAGCTCCTTGATACCCTAGGCATGACACTGTACAACCCCATGACCACGAGCCTTGACCAAAGTTAATGAGCTGCGATGTCGCAACTGAAGTGCTAGGCTGCAGCAGCCTGGCAGGCTACACTACTGGCTGGGCTGCTGAGACTGGCCACTGGGCAAAACTGACCATCACAAGTAGTAATAGCTGGCATATTTTCACGTTTTTTTTGCTTTAGTTTTATGTAATTTTGTGCTGGTATTGTAACGAACAGTTAGTGCAGACTACAGCTGAAGATCTGAAGTGGACGTGAGAAGTCGGCGAGTTGTTTATTAACAAATTTTTGTGGTTCTGAGTTTGTAAAATGAGTGTATGTGTGCTGCTCTAGTTAAGGGTAGAAATGAGAGAGGCTTAAGATTAGCACCATCTAGTGGTGAAATTCAACATTTCTTTACTTGAGGAACAGCATGTCTCTGGGCGATGACGTCATAAAGCTGCGCCCCAGAGAGTAAAAACAAACAGAGAGCACGTGTTTGTCTCACTTCCTTATGCTTTGAACGTTCAGTTTGGCTTTAATTAAAGGCATTGTCGGTACATGGAAATGTTTATAGATGTTTAATTCTCTGTATTGATGCATGTTTGTGAATCTGTTGAGTATTTAAAGTTATTTAATGAAGTATTTTAAAGGTAAACGGTTCTAGAAACTTACCGCTGTTATCAGAGTTTTCACTGCATTATAAAAGTACAGTGGAACCTCGGTTCACGACTATAATTCGTTCCAAAACTCTGGTCGTAAACCAAATCAATTTCCCCCCATAGGATTGTCTGTAAATACAATTAATCCGTTCCAGACCGTACGAACTGTATGTAAATATATATATATATATATTTTTTTAAGCACAACTATAGTTAATTATACCATAGAATGCACAGCGTAATAGTAAACTACATGTAAAAACATTGAATAACACTGAGAAAACCTTGAACAACAGAGAAAACTAACACTGCAATAGTTCACGCTATAGTGCTAGGAACCGCTTGCTAAAAACACTTTTTTTTTAATGAGTTTTAAGCACAGGGAAAAAATGAACATTTGAAAAATCCGTAATTTAATAAACCACCAAGAAAAGTAACATTGCAACAGTGCAGGCTACGAACTGATCACTGTAAACAGAAGTGAAAACAAAAACAAGTCTTCTCTACCTTATGCGTCCCTCCCTCTCTCGCGCATGCGCCTGTGTGTATGCACATCTGTCTCTCACGCATGCGCCTGTGTGTCTGTCTATCTCGCTGCACAGGAAATGCACAGGGAGAGACTGAACACATACAAACCGAAAGGGAACCTGACTTGTTCGTATACCGAGTGTGTGGCCGTGAACAGATGCAAAAGTTTGGCAAACTTTTTGGCTAAGACTTGAATTGTACGCTGTTGTGCAGAGATTGTATGGAAATAAATTGCTTTTCTTTAAACTTTAAGTGTTACATTTTTTAAAGTTTTCAGTATTGGAAAGAAAGCTACAGTAACTTTGTATAATAGTATAATAGTATTTGTTACAGTGCGGCCCGCTGACGCACGTATGGCAGTCGAAGCGGCCCACCAATGGTAGTGAGTTTGACACGGCTGCGGCTTAGCAGGTGCTAAAAGAGGATCTGCTCATGAGCCGCACTCCTGCTGGGGCGCCTTCAGCTCCCCCATGGTTACCCCCCAAGAGGTCTACACTTCAAACTACTTTAGCAAAGGCTAAGGGCTACTTGAAGATCTGCAATGCCAACTGGGTGGCCTTCCCTTTGAGAGACCTGCATGGATGATCTAACAAAGACCAGGAGAGCCTCCTGCCAGGTCACCTTCATGCTCTGGATCCCGGAATGCTTAGATATCTCTAAATATTTCCAAATATATTTAAATCATTTTGAGATATCTCTTAATCATTCAAAGATATCTGAAGACAATTTAAAGATATCTTGAAATGCATCTCGAATTAAGATATCTTTAATGCACTTCAAGATATCTTTAAATGATTTGCAGATCACTTTAAATAAATACTTGTGCATTTAAAGATATGTTTAAATGATTTGCAGATATCTTTAAATGAATTACAGATATGTTTAAATCACTTCCTCTTTATTTAAAAGTTGTATTCATTATTCAAAAATCACATGACTTCCTGTGAATGGCTCCCGTTATTTGTTTGTTTATTACAGAATTACAAATATACTTATATTTCTATTTTCTAACGTGCGAATAGTGCAGTCTCACAATCAGGCCTCAGAGGTAATGCTCAACATTCATTTTATAGTACTTTTTCACAGTTTTAATTATAAATAGCACGTTTCACGTAAAATCACAATGGCAGCTGCCGCACGTTTGGGTTTCTTAGTTCGAATAAAGGCGGTCGATTCCAATCTGACTCCTCGACATTTTACCTTTTTATCCTGGCGTTAGGATTTTTTTTCCATGTTTTTTGTCCATGTGTGTAGAATATGAAACATGAGAGCGATTGTTTGTGCCGTTTATGTTTGCTGTGCATGAGTTGCTCGCAGCGCTGCTTATTTATTTATTTATATGAAAGTCAATTTCTCATTTTTATCGTGCGGCTTTCCTACATAGACGACATTTACATAAGTTTGTGCTTCTGTGTTCTGTTTAGCTTTCCTTTTTCAGATCACATGTCCAGAGAGAGGGGTGAAGCCCAGCGAGTGTTAGCCCAGGCGCTGACATTCGGACATCCAGCAGAAGACGAACTTGGAGCAGAGACGGAGGGGCAGAACTCGGCTGCAGATTCTGAGGCGGCCGCATTGGTTCGCGACATTTGTTCAACTTATTTCAAAGACATTCAACTGCAGAGACGATTCACAGAAGAGGAGGTGATGACTAAATAACTTCCAAATCGTGATATGGAATAATTCACTATATTATTCAAAATTTCCTGTTTATCACAATTAATTCATGATGGAACTTTATATCCACTTACCACTGCAAGCGTGTTGTGTATTTTAATTATAATGAGCGCATACTAACAGAAATGTGATGTATCCGCTTTAAATTAATTTGTGAAACATAACCTCCCACTGTATTTTTATAGGCAGAAAATATAAAGGACGGGTTAGAGGCGATATTTGGAAAAGGAACTTGTTTCTGTTACAAAAACATAATGAAGACTTTGTCCCTTCACCATTAGAAATGGCCAGGTTAACAAGAAATGGTCTAGGTTAGTAATTTATATGTGTCTATATTTTGGCAGGTAAAGTATTAATTTTATTAATTATGAAGTGATTTCAACGTCTGTAATTAGTCTATAGCTAAAACCTAAAAAGCGTCATAAAATGTGATGTTACAAAGAAATGGCTGTAGTTAACAATTTCAGATATTGCAGGTGTTCCTAAACATGAACAGCCTGGTTCTACTGAAAGATATGACTCAAAATCAATCATTCAAAGGAAATGGGATTTTTCCCGTTTTGAGAAGTTTGTACAGGATAGTTTTCCTGAAGCAGCATTGCATTTGACGGACTTCACCTTTGCAAAAGCAGAAAAAGGCCAATGTCTTTAAAAACTTGCTGCAACAACAATATGTGATTTAGAATTGGAAATTGGAAAAGGGAAGATTTTTATAGTTCCTGGATGAGTTATACCTCTACCAGTTCAGGATTGGAAGCAAACAGAAATGAATATTGATAATATGAGTGTGAATATTTTTTTATTTGTTTGATTTTTCACAGTAACATGTTGCAAAAGAAATCAACAGGCAGTTAAATTATTTGATTGAAAGTACAAAGTTGCAGGTCTGTCACCAACAGCTAATGTAATATTTGATCCTGATGTCTTTATGTCATTAAAGTTGTCTGTTAAAAGAAAATGATGCAAGTATCTATCTATCTATCTATCTATCTATCTATCTATCTATCTATCTATCTATCTATATAGTGCCTTTCATATCTATCTATCTATCTATCTATATAGTGCCTTTCACTCTCTATCTATCTATCTATCTATCTATCTATGCTGTGTAGATAAACCAATATGGCGGAAAGAAAAGTCTGTCGTGAACAGGCAACCACATCCGGTCGAGTGTGTGACCTCATTAAACTTTCTTACAGCATGTGTATTTCAAGGCAGTATTTTACAGCATCAGGAAACATAAGACATACATTTATTAAAGATGCAGTCAAAGAAAGAGACTGTTTACTAAGCATAATTGTAAACCTTTTATATTTAATTCCAGCACAATACAAACCATAGGAAATTATAAAAAAAAATGTAACATGAAATTATATCTTTAGGGTTCTTCCATTAATACCAAAACTGAAAATGAAGTCATGTTTGACAACTCTCTTAATTCTTTTTCCAATATGCTGTTAAGCTGATGATGTAGTGCTGTCTTCATTAAGCTCAACAACACAACAGACACATTGAGAATAGTCCTCCGGTAATCCTTCTCCACGCTGAAATTCAGCAGAAAGCATTTCCATCTGCTGATTAGTTAAATTTAATGTATTGGATGACTCTTCTTCCTCAGTCACACCAGAAGAAACTAAAGCTGGCCCCCCGATTCTTTGTAAGTTTTCTAATGGAAGCTCTTCAATAGTAGCATCTGATGGAGCAGAATTTGTGATGAGAAGCCCATCTGACCAAATCTGTTCTGCTGTTTGGTTTCCTTCTGTTCTAATTCTGTGCATATTCCAAGCATTTCTAAATAGTTCAAGTGGTTTGTTGATTTCATTAAGGTACAGTAAATGAAGACATGCTGTGTGTACATTATTGTCTGGATTCAGAATAAGGAGATCCTCCATTTCATAGAACTCCTTGTACAATGCTTCAATGACCTGTGAGAATACGTCTTTCCAAAGCCTTTCGATTCTTTGGTTGTGTACTGATTGTCCAGTAATTTGGCTACCACGCTGCAGTCCTCTCAGGATATTCCTGAGCAGTGCTACTTGAGTATTTTCTCCTCCATGATCTGATCTTTCTTGAGGTGGTAAGCCATACTTCACGACAGCCTTGCACAAAACTTCTAAAACTGTGAATGATTTGTTATCCAATGCACAATTTAAATATAGATGCGAGAATCCATCTGTGCATCCATGAACAGCAAATCTCCATCTACAAAAAAAAAAAAATATTTAAAGGAAACCAGAACATAAATTATATATCCTAAATATTTTTTGATCAGAAAATACTGATCATTATGTTTATTGACATTCTGTTACTTTTCTCAAATTAATGAGATTACAATAAACTGGCTTATGTTGCTCAGATCCAATTCAGTAATAACTAATGCAGGTAACTAAAAGTGTAAGTGTTGCATACAATGCGAGAGCGTACAGGTGCAGTTTGTCTCAGAAAGGCGTTTATTTCCAAACCACCAATCCCGCCAGACACTCACCCTCTGACCTCAAACACTTTACGGCCAACAAGAACACACTGTTGTAAAATGTACATATTGCTAACATAACAGTAAGACCTACCTAATATACAATACAGCAGTACAAAAATGTACAAGAATAATTTACCGTATGAACGTCACGTGGCTGTCCATGTTCCAGAGGCTGTTTGGGGATCTTCTTTGGATTACCTGGGCCCTTCTTCCTGCAGTACTCCTAGCGTCAGTTCTCATTAAAGAGCTGCGTCTTCTTTGTCTTTGTACAATTAGTCCCTTTTCTCTAAGATGTCTACTGATCATCTGTTAGGAATTCATACAGCAGGTAAAGTACACTAATACGTTGACGTGTGTGTGTGTGTGTGTGTGTGTGTGTGTGTGTGTGTGTGTGTGTGTGTGTGTGTAACCACAGGATTAATTAATGAAAGGCTTCTTCTAACTTTTTAAAGTTCTGCTTAAAAATACCACATGAAACAAACTTAATAAGTGATTGCAGAGAAGCAGAAGTCATTGGGGCAGAACTACTGGAGGTTAAAGAAAGGAAGAGAAACCGAAGCCAAGCCTATGAAAGAGTAGAGCTACACACGTTCACCCATCATGTTCCAAATAAGATTAACGTAATACCCTTGGCCTCTGCATTGTGAGAAAAAAACTATAACTGCAGAGACAACACAAAGATGGGGAAAACTTGTAGACTCCACATTGTTACTACATATAAAATAAAAATAATTCACCTATCTAGAAGCTAAAAAAAAACTTACCTCTGTCCCAGAATTTGGATATTTAGACTGGAGCGGTTGGACTTCATTATCAAGCTCCTTGTCAGTAATGCCACTGAATGTACTGCATGCGGACAGGTCTTCCATTTTAGGACTCTTGTAGATGTGTGACACAGAACAACCTAAGTGCTCAGCAGTCGTCTGTCCAGTATGTCCTCCTATTTGAAGTTCTTCTCTAGTAATCAATTTGTTTGGTAAATCATGGTCACCTGTGTGTTACATTGTTTGAATAAGTATGTATTCTAGGTATTATTTTATATGGCATATTTTTGTAAAAATAAACTAAAGTATTATAGGAAAAAAATAAAAAATAGAAAAAACGACATACATTTTTGTATTGCAGTTGTACATAGTTGGATAGCTTGGAACACCATACTGTACTTTACAAAGCAAACCAGCATGATTGTTATAAAGAATAGTAGAAGAAATGTATGGCCTGCAGCAAATATATCATTTACCAAGTTGCATATTTAATATTTTAAAGTTGCATATGTAATTAAAATATTTTTAAAAAGCAGTGCAATCATACTGCACATCACATGCATTTAACCAAACGGTGACTGTTCCTAGCATAAAATATAAAGCAATGGACTTCTTCTTAGCATGTTTAGTTCAATTTAAACTGTACAGCATGATAGCCCTTCATATATCATAAGTAACTTATGAAACAGTGAAGCATTGTAAGCTCATTTTCAAAATTCACTCAACTAGGTCCTTTAGCGTGGTCAGAGTGAGGGACGTTTGTCCTTTACAACTTCATGCTGGACATTAACAATTGTGTTTGGTGACGGTGTATGAGATAAAAGGGCTGCTGTGCTCAATGAACAGAACCCTCTCTCTGCTAAACTCGCTGTTGTAGCAATGCATAAACCTGACAACCACAGGTATTATAATATTCATCTCTTTTTAAAATGTACATAGAAGATAAAATATCTATCTATCATATAGTGCCTTCCACTTCTACATACCTGTTTATTATATAGTGTGTAGCAGTAGAGGCTTTTATCGACCTCTCAAACCCTCAGGTACCACGCCAAACACCATGTAAAAGTCCAAGACTTATTTATTTTATAATAATTACGTGCACAAAGCACCCTCCACTCCACACTACACATACAACAATCAATAATCACTACAAATACCAATCCTCCTCTCCCAGACACTTCGCCACCCTTCGTCCTAGCTCAGCTCAGTGTCTGGGCTTTCCCAGAGTCCTTTTATACCCCCTGACCCGGAGGTGTTCCTGTCCAACAATCCACAAGTCCTTATTACTTCCGGGTCAGGGTAAAAGTCCTTTTCTTCAAAGGAGGGCACATAACAGTCTGACAGCCTCCCTACAGCAACTCCCGGTGGCCCCCATGGTATCCAGCAGGGCTGCACATACAAACTACAAGGTCCATGAGGCCCTGCTGGAATTCAGGGAACCTCCATGCTGTTGGGAGAGCTCCACCTGGCGGCCTGGAGGGGTGGCCTGGAATATTTAGCCGGCCATCCATCACAAGTGCCTTTCACGTCTATCTCTCTTATCTATAGTCAGAAATGTGTGCTTGGTGAGCTCATTTCAGGGTTTTGTTACACAAGTGCCGTGAGAGTTGTGCCCCAACACTTGGTGTTATTTCAAATCATTTTACTGTGGGTGTTGGACTCCATCAAGGCTGCATCTTATCACCTCTCCTTCTTTGTGGTTTTCATGGACAGGAAATCAATGAGTTGAAGAGGCCAGAGGTGGCATTGTTGCTTCATGCAGATGATGTTGTCCTCTTTGCAACATCTGACTGTGACCTTCAGCACGCACTCAGGTGTGAAGTGGCAGGAATGAGGATCAGCACCTTCAAGTCTGAGGTCTTGGGTCTCTCTTGGAAATGAGTGAATTTCTTTGCCCAGGATAGGGGGTGGACAACTGCCCTTAGCTGAGGAATTCTGGTATCTCAGGATCTTGTTCACAAGTGATGGATAAAGGGAGCACGAGATTGACTAGTGAATTAGAGCAGCAGCAGCTGTTGTGCAGCTTGTGGTAGTAAACTAAGAGCCGAGTCTAAAGACAACCCTCTCGGTGTGCTGGTTAAACTACATTCCTGTCCTCACCTATGGTTATGACCATAACAATGAGATCACAAGTACACTAAGGAGAAATGAGGTTGGGTGGCAGGGTTGATAGTCTGTGACAGGGTGATAAGCTCGGTGATTAGGGAGAGCCTCACAGTAGGGTCTCTGCTC
The DNA here is from genome assembly GCF_900747795.2 of Erpetoichthys calabaricus. Lineage (NCBI taxonomy): Eukaryota > Metazoa > Chordata > Cladistia > Polypteriformes > Polypteridae > Erpetoichthys > Erpetoichthys calabaricus. The sequence goes on along the minus strand of NC_041405.2, from coordinate 1,647,136 downwards.
CTAACCATTAGATAACATGGCCACCATGCAGCATCATAAAAATCAGATTATAAAAGACACTGTGGTACTGCTGGCCTCCACTCAATGTGTCGTTATTTAGTAGAATATTCAGACTCAATAGTAGAAGAACACTTACATTTTAAAAAGTTGCTTCTACTCCTCAGGTTCTTCAGGACATCCCCTGAAACAACAGCCCCTAAAAGAGAGGAGCAGCAAAGCAGAATGTGAGCCACCAGCACATTTGATTAGGAAAAAACCTTCATCTGAAGACACACAACCCACCGGTCTTACTGGTCTTCACAAACTCCCAGCTGCCAATCTCCTCCAGTCTTTCCTTCAGAACCGTAAGCTTCTTCCTCTTAGAGTCAGGAAGGAAGTCTCCATTACCAGCATCCTCAGGTGAGCTGTCGTCTTCAGGAGGGAGACTGAGAGATGGATAATTCTAAAAAAAGATTGGAAGAGAGATGGAGAACGTGATAGTCAAAGACACGTGTGTCAAAGGTCCTGCTGGTGTCCTTTAGATCGTCCCTCTCACCTTTAACAAGTGGATGTAGTCGTCTGCCTGTGAAAGTTCGGCCAGCTCAGTGTCTCTCTTCTTCAGCTCCCTGATCTCCTTCTCCAGTCTCTTAATGAGCTCTTCATCCTTTCGCACTTTCGCCTGCTTATATTTTCTGATAATGTTGATCACAAGTGACTTCAGTCCCTTCATGGACTGAATTGCAGACATGAAGGTTTTCTGGTGTTCCTGCACCTCTTCTTCTGCAGAAATCTGAACAAGAAGACAAGAAACATTTCAGAGATGACATTAAACAAGAAGATACTGCCGCCATATTAACAGACAAGGGACTTGAAATGAGGACAAAGTAGACAGCCGTGAGAGAGGAGAGTCCTGACGGCACAAATACAGAAGGCAGAGTGGACATTTCAAGGCAGTGCCTTCCTCTGAATCATCCCCCAAAAGACACATCATAAAATCCTTGGACAACACCTTTCCAACTTTGCCAGTCCTTGGCCACTTTGGACACCAAGAATTCTGCATGTTCCTAAATGCATTGACTCACCTTGATCCTCGCTGAAGTCTCCTTCAGTTTCTCCACTCTCTTTATTTTGTCCTGGAGTCTCTTTTTCACTACTTTTGTTTTGCTCTCCAGCTGACTCTGTGTGGAGACAAACAAAGGAGATAAGTTTGAAGGAGGCTGAATCCTGGCCATTATTCTGTCCTCTCTATGTCCACTCCTTACTCATTTGATGAGTCAATAGTCATCGGCACTTTTGTGACATTTGTGTTCATAGGAATGACTTCTGAACACTTTGAAATCACTTCCATTTTTGGCCTGGCACCTCACATGTTGGACTTGTCTTGATGTTGTGGCACCCGGCTGGGATTCCTACCCGGCCGGGACGCCCGGGGAGACAGGAGGAGGGCTCATGCCTCCTCCAGACCACGAGGGGGCAACCGCCCTGGTTGTATTGGGGGCCACGGGTACAGGGCTTAGAAGCTCAACCCTGTAGGGGCCCATGGTCACCGCCAGGGGGCGTCCCCGTGCCTGATGGACCCTGGACCCCAGCACTTCCGCCACACCAGGAAGTGCTGGGGGGAAGAACAGAGGGAGCACCCGGAGTGCTTCCGGGGAGAAAGCCGGCATTTCCGCCACACTGGGGCGTGTCAGGTGGAAGATTGCCGGTGCACACCTGGAGCACATCTGGGTATGGATAAAAGGGGCCGCCTCCCTTCATTCGAGGCTGGAGTCAGGTGGAAAAGGACGAGGTCAGAGAGCAAGAGAGAAGGAGGCAGTCCGAAGAGGAGGCAGTGTGGTTGGCCTGGACTTTGGGGAAAATTGGGGTTTGTGTGGCACTTAAAGACTTTGTACATGTTAGTTGTAAATAATCGTGTGGTGGTGCTTAAAAACATGTCTGCCTGTCTGTGTCCCGGGCTCATTCCACAATGTCTAGTTGTGTAAGAAGTCAAGCTTTTTTGGGGTCTAATCCTATGTTTGGTCATCTAGACCTCAAAAAACACTCATTTTAGGTCTTTTTTGGACAATATTTGATTCAGGAAATTACACCCTTAGGTTGTCCTTCTGAGAGAGTTCTGATTGAGTTACACCTCTTTGGCGCAGATGTAATGAAGGAGGGAATGTGGATGGGTGTTCCTTATCAATACCTCCTCATAACAAGTCATTCTGTTTCAGGACTAACACGTCTATTTCTTGGCCTAAACCTCTTTTTCCTCGTCTACATATCCTGACCATTGAACATCTGTCGAAAGACCCCTGAGAAGAATCCTTCATCCTTCCATTCATTGGAGCTGCTTCTCTGCTGGTTCAGATTCCCTGGATGTGTGTGATTTGACAGATCGACTTGTGTGTCAGGACTGAAATACGAACTTTATCTACCCAAAATGTACTCAACATGCAAAGTGAGATGGGGTGATATCACTGCTGCTTCATCATTACGGAACATCTAAGCCGAGCAGCTGCCATTTTTTGATTTCACTCCACAGAGCAGTGGACAATAAAACATCTGAGGCCAGCAAGACATGGCCAGTACTGACAAATCTGGATGATCCCACATACAGCCCACCCACCGTCCTCAACTCCAGGTCACCTGTCTCTTCCCGATTTCGCTCCTTACCTTTCTCTCAGCTCTCTCCTCATTGAGCGTCTTGGTGTCGTGATCGCTGTGTTCAGTCGCCACACACTCTAAGCAGACTAACATCTTGTCGGTCCTACAGAACATCTCCAGGACTCTCTGGTGCTTTGTGCAGAAGTTCTCTTTCAGATTTCCAGTCGACTCCTCCAGTTTGCGTCTCTTGGAGGTTGCAGACTCCCCAGGATTCTGCAGGTGACTCTTACTGTTGGAAGCCATTATGGTCATTGAAGCTTTCCGTTTTCTCTTAGATGGAGTTCTTCTGACTCTATATTCCTTTTTCTTTTCTTTCAGATCTGAAACAGTCGTTTTCTTGCAAAGCTGTGGCGTTGGATGAAACTCCATTTCACACTGAGGGCACTTGCAGGTCCCCTTTATATCAAGCTGATCCCAGTGCTTATTAATACATTCCAGGCAGTAGTTGTGTCCACACGGGAGAGTGGCCGGCTCCTTCAGGTCCTCCAGACACAACGATCAGGAGTACTGACTCATAGAGAATGAAGAAAGAGCTTCTGCCATCACCAGAGATGATGCTGTCTGACACCCGAGAATTGGCTCTGCAGAAATGAAAATGAAAGGAGCTCAGCAGAATGCAGTCGCACTTGTATTTATACTCTGTGAACACATCACCTTATATAATCACTAAGACAATAGGCTTTGTTTTAGAGTTGACGTATGCTCTGAGTTACAGAGTGTGCAAAGTTTCATATTCATGAAAAACAAAACTGAATCTTCAGGTGAAGCAAAGCCGGGCCAGGAGATCACAAATGGACCGGAGAGCAAGACACAGACAAGAACATCATGAAGGACCTGACATCTCCTGCCTTCAACCTGAACCTCATCTGCACAAACCTGGGCCAGTTGACATAGCAGGTGATTGTGGTGTCTGCAACAGACCACGCGACTCATGACGACCAAATGACAGATCTGCAGATACAAAGGAGATATGACAGGAACACACAACACCACCCTGACATGAAGTCCTGACTAGAAAAGATGGTAAAAAGAAATGGAGAGCACAATCAGCACTGCATTCACTGAACAGGAAAGTGTCATGATGAGGATCTGCTCTCCATATTTGATGTCCACTCATCCTGGTGATGGTTGTAGAGGTGTGAGAGTAATGAGACCCTCTGGTTAGCAGGCCCGAGGGTACAGAGATGGTGGTCAGTGGTCACATGGTTACACTAAGCCCTAATTCACAAAGTCTGAGCACTCGACTCTCCTCTGTTCTGATTCTCTGTTATGCTTTGAGCTTCTTTATCATTTGTCTTGGGTTTTGCTGATCTGAGATGCTCATCTCTGCAATCAGAATTTTGCTTAGAAGTCAATTGAGAAGTTACATATTTCTTACCTGCATAATGTTGTTTTGGGGATGGCGCTGCTATTTGGTGGGTTTGCATGATCCGTTTTCATGGGGATTTCCCATAAACCACCGAGACTGCCTCACAGCTTGTGATGTCATCAATGCACCAGTAAGAAGATCACAGCCAAATAATAACAAGATTCCGTCACTGGATCCAACTTCGTGCCCTGATAACCTTGAAGTGTGATTAAGGGGGTTTAGAAGCAAACCTCCGCCCTGTGACTACCATTTTTGGTGTATGATTTGGCTTTGATGTTTCTTCTCTCTGTTTCTCTCTGTTAAATGTCAATGAAAGAGGACCTTGACAGCTTCAGGACTTGTGTGCCAAAGCAAAAGCAAAATGGGTGATGGCAGTCCATCCTACATCACCAGCCAGGAAGAAGCCAGCAGCACTGGGCACAGATTCACGTACCAGAAAGGGGGATGGCAGACATGTCCAGCAGGGGGCGCTGGCTCCATTGTTGGAATGAGTTCTTCTGTAATTGCGGCGTGTTACATAACCCCAATCTATATAGATATGATATTAAAAGGCGATACCCCTCCCTTAGTGATACGGCGGTAAGAAATCATATAGGAGAAATAACTTTGCTCTCTCTAATGACGGCATAACAGATGAAGGAAGCCATGACAAGACCTTCAGTAGTGGGAGCCCAATGTATACAGTCTGTCATTTTCGTCGCTGCATTGGGAGGATTTTCCGAATCTGATGACGTTATCTCCCATCTGTCCCTCGTCTTCAAAGGTGTGCTGGGCAATGTTCCAAGGCTTTATACTCTTTCTTCACATGCAGGCCCCCACTTAGGTAAATCATGTCAATCCCAAACAAGGCAAAGAGGATAGAGCTTCATGCTGACGTTGACACACAGAAATAGGGCATGTTTCCACAGCTGTCTTTATCTGTCTTGTCTTCTAATGCTTGCCTAGCAGTTCCAAATGATGAGCCCCTGTGCTCAGCCTGGCTTTGTGTTAGCTGTCCATGTGAGTAGAAAGAAAAGTAGATTTATAAAATGATATTTGTACAGAGCGCAGTGACATATTAAACGTTTACACGTATTACAGCAGACAACGTGGGACTTGGAGTGGAGTTGCCTTTGCTATCTTAGTAATGAGTGTCACAACAGCGCCATCTGCAGGAGCAAAGACGCTACTGGAAATCAGCGCTGCCGTTTACAGGACGTCATGAACCTCTGCTGCTTGTCATTGTGGTTCTGCCGGGGCTTTATGCCCACCTTTAGTTTCTTTAACTCTTAGTTGTTTACTTGTTACTTTTTGGAGATTTATTTTATTATATAAGGGCGGCACGGTGGCGCAGTGGGTAGCGCTGCTGTCTCGCAGTTGGGAGATCTGGGGACCTGGGTTCGCTTCCCGGGTCCTCCCTGCGTGGAGTTTGCATGTTCTCCCCGTGTCTGCGTGGGTTTCCTCCGGGCGCTCCGGTTTCCTCCCACAGTCCAAAGCCATGCAGGTTAGGTGGATTGGCGATTCTAAATTGGCCCTAGTGTGTGCTTGGTGTGTGGGTGTGTTTAAGTGTGTCCTGCGGTGGTTTGGCACCCTGCCCAGGATTGGTTCCCTGCCTTGTGCCCTGTGTTGGCTGGGATTGGCTCCAGCAGACCCCCGTGACCCTGTGTTCGGATTCAGCGGGTTGGAAAATGGATGGATGGATGGATTTTATTATATTTATTACTGAGAATGTGTCTGTTAATTTCTTTCTGTTCTGGTGGGCCAAGAGAAATTACATGCTTCAGATGGGAAGAAATTTTGAGGCCCCAACCCAGTTGTCCCCATTTACTTTTAGAAAGGACTACAAAAATAATAATAATGCACGATGGCATGGAAGTGAAACAAACGAAACTGCCAGTACAAAATGTGCCTTTCAATAACACGACTGCATTGAGGCTCTCTACAAGTTGGAGAGCACTTTAATTCTGGTCTCTCCATCTTCTTCTACTTTAATTTAATGGAAGTTTCCAATCCAACTTAAGGTGCATTACCGACACCTACTGGACTGGAGTTGTGATGCAAAAAGGAAAAAACAAAAAACTGTGACTCCAAATACCTAGATCTCCAATTAGATTCTCTCAAATAACCTTATAGTTTTTAAATAACTGAATATGAATCAGTTTACATTCATCTTCATACCTGAATAATTGACCTAGCGTCAAGTTACTCTTTCCCAGGGATTTAAATGTTGACCTTGTTGTAATTTACACTCCATGCACCCTAATAATTCATGCTTAGCTGTTTCTAGTTGATTACATGATCTACACGCTCCAGACTGATGCTGTCTTATCTTGAATTGTGTATAATTTAGCCTAGTATGTCTATTCTGGTCTCTCTGGCCTCTTCCAGGCAGTCAGATCTTTATGGATTTGTGGAGTTTAGAGGAGCAGTAAAACATGGAGGCCTGCTGTGATATCACCTGTCACGTATGTGCATCTATGAATCCTCCTCAGGGCTCCTGTGCATTATGTGACACCACCCCAGGTCGAGAGGGGGCACTCTCGATAACCATGTCCCCTCCTTTTCTTCCAGCAACTCCAAGAAGATGCCCCCTGTGGGCACCTGACTCCTTCCTATTTTTCTGTTTAGCACGAGTCCAGCAGAAGGTCTGAAAGCAGAGCTCACTTGCCTTACCTGAATTTGACCCAAGGCCCCCTGGAGATATTTTGTTGTTATTACTTCGTATACGCCTGCATTTTCATTAAAGTTTCAAGAAGTTAATGTGGATGATCAATTTGGCCCCCCAACATTTCCTTGTCTGGACATTTGCAGTTTGTCCACACAGCACAGATGAGAACTGAAATATTAAAGAACAAGCGTATGACGGGAAGGCTGAGCTTAGCAGCAAGGAAAACATCAGGGCAGCTTTGTCTTTATATGTTAAAATATTTCAAAGTGGACAAATTCAACTCTTAACACTTTCAAGCCGGGTGTCAACAAAAGTCGAGATCGAGGGCCTGAAGGCCAAACTTTGTCTGGAATTTACTATTTGGTTTTATCCTCTGAATAAAGCAAAGGCCATGAGATAAACTTTAATTGCCATCCACGGCCCTAACAGCACAGTCGCTCTTGTCAAAGTAAATCATTGGCAGAGGATGATTTGTGCATTTTCGACGGCTCATATATTGAAAAAATGGTGACTTAGCATTTGTTTAATCATGAAAGACACCCTAAGGCTCTTTGATTGGTGGGCAAGTTACAATTTGAATTAGAAAAGCCTTGGTTTACATGTACAGCCTGCTGTCCTAAGTGACATTCTGTCACCTCCTTATTCTTCAGACACACCAATGGTCACAGGCCTGTCGCTGCCTCTGCCAAGTTACACATATGGCGGTCTGCACCCGGTGTGAGGGTACAACGATAACTTGGAATACGACACAAGAACACCTTAGCAATAACTGCGGCCGGCTACCTCGGCTTCAGTACCTTAAAAGAGAATCTGCTCATGAGCCGCACTCCTGCTGGGGCGCCTTCAGCTCCCCCATGGTTACACCCCGAGATGTCTTCACTTCAAACTATTTTAGCAAAGGCCAAGGGCAGCTTGATGATCTGCAATGCCAACTGGGTGGCCTTCCCTTTGAGAGACCTGCATGGATGGTCTAACAAAGACCAGGAGAGCCTCCTGCCAGGTCACCTTCATGCTTTGGATTCTGGAATACTACGTTTGAAAGAGCTGAACAGACAACGAATCACTCGAACGAGCCCCGTTCGCTACACTGCACTCAGTCGAGGTGGATGGTATCAGTGAAGAAGGCCATTTCAATGAGACGACACTCAGACATGAATTTCATCAATTCTAATATTTAGTTGCTGAAACACCAGGCCTCAAATTCTAGAAGCCAGAAGTAGAAGAACACATACGACCTGAACGATTCAAATCAACGTCCATATAGACGAGAGAGAGATTCCCATGTAGATTAAATCAAGTTAAGGTCCTACTTCTCCATTTAGACGTCTCTCCGTATTGTAGGTGGTGCTGTCCTTTCGTCCTTTGACAGCATGATGGTTCAGAACTGTCCACACCCTTTCTCTCCAATACCAACCCTCCATCTCCCATGTCAAATGCCGCATGTCATTGTCTGCTTTCCAAGGCTGTAGTGTGTCTGCATCAAACGAGCAGGGTCTCCGTCTCCCCTACCTTGGCTTGATGGCTACGTTTAGTAAGTGGTGAAAAGCCGGACAACTGAGAGCAGGCCTTAGTCTTGCTACTTGTCAGTGAAGTTATTTCAAGCTAATTATGAGATACAAGTTAACAAAGTTCCCAAGCTCCCTCTAGTTTGCATCTTTAACAAGAATATACACACTGGTTAGTTTATTTGAGCTTAAACAAGCCACTTCTAACAATCAGATTTGCTTTTACATTTGCTTTTAATTTGCTTATCTCTCCCAGAATTCCAGTCTATTTGCATGAATGAGACCCAGAATTCAACACTCTGCTCAAGCACATTGTTATTCCTATCAGTTTGTTTAGCGTAAATACAAAGAAAACAAAAGAAAAAAAGATTCAAGTCTCTTCCAAAGATACGAGTGGTCAAATATTACAAGGCCTGTTTAATAATCTGAAATAACTTAAATGTGTGTCCGCATTACAGCATTGCATCCAGTAGGCTGTGTAGTGGCCAGGGTGCAGGTGGGAGACGGAGAAAAGGATTTTGCACCTTATGAGGACCATCAGATGTCCTGTGGTCTTATTTTGTGCCTTACTAGCAAATTGGCACTCATGGGACATTAAACAGGATTCTAAAGAAATAAACAGAACTGAAAAGCTCTAAGCGGTCAGCTCTGATTTCTGGTTTATATTTACTATTTACTATTTAATATTTATAAAGTAGTTTATGATTTCTTATTTTGGGTGACAGCCACACGACTCTCATGTTGCTTCTCCCCACAGCCTGGCTTGCCGTTCTGTTTAAGGCTGAGCTGAACCTATAAATCATAAAGACAGCGCCGCCGTGTGGCCATTGAGAGAACTGAATGTCCTTTCAGTCTGATGTTCACTGATGGTCAGCCCTCCTAAATGTTTTCTTGATGATAACCACAGATAGCAGATAGATAGATAGCACCCCCATGAGCTACAGTGGTCCAGGGTCATTCTGGCAAGAGAAAGAGCAGGATGCCCAGTGACTGTGTGTGTGTGTTGTCATAGAAGACACAGGTTGACTGGCACACTGGCCACGGTAGATGGTTCCTTACCCAGCTAGGAAGCCGTGATAAAGGAAGGACATTGATGTCCGGGCATCCAGATTGGATTGGTTAGTGGTGCCTTTCCATTATGAAAGAAGGACAGAGGGCAAATGCCACCCAGTGTGTTTCACCCAGTACACCAGGTGGCAGTGTCCCTCTGGTATGTCTCCTGTTTGGAGACCTGCAGGACTGAATGGGAGTTGTAGTTTTGCTGGGCAGCCCTGTTGGGGTTCTTGGGTGCCACTTGGGGGAGCTGCTCATCTATTATGAAGAGGTTCCACCAGACCTTCCAGGTGACAATCCTGTTGCACCAGAAGTAGCCCAGGGTTTGTGTTGAAAAGCAGTCACTCCAGCAGTCAGAGTTGGGAGGACATGGACAAGGCCTGCTCAACGGAGAGTGGAGGTGGAAAAGGAAGGGAAAGAAAAGAAGCTGTAAGGGATCTATCAGGTGATAAAAAACCTGTAGTGGGTATGTCATTTGAATGAAACGTCTTTCCTTGAACCCATGATTGTGTAGTTTGGTTGTGGCTGGGTGTTTGGGGTGCAGGTGCAAGGTACCAAAAAGGAATTGAGGAATGAACTCTAGCATGATCTCTACAATTTAAAGATGTCCCTTTGCGATAGAAAACATGAAGTGACCTACAGACAAAGCTGGTCACTGGTCAGACTGCTTCAGAGGGCAGATCACTAGGCTGGAGTTTTCTCGAATCCTAAAACCCGCATAGAGTGGCTCGGTGAAGGAGGCGTTGAACTTGTGCAGGAGGGTCATGGTGTCTGAGATGCTATAAAAAGAAAGGGAGCCTCCTGCATAGTCCAGAAACACCCCTATTCTGTGACTGAAGGGGGCGCTTATTTCAGTCTTCCTCACATTGTGCCACACAGAGAAATTGGAATCACAGCAGATTAAACTCCAGGAGTTGTCATTGAATCCAAGGAGACAATCGTTTCCTGCTCCTTGCCGTCTGATCCTTTTATACGTCACTCCAACATCAACCCCTTGTCCACTCCACTCGACCTCCCAGTAATGGCGAGGAGGGCCACTCAGAGCCTCACTGCACAGAACTTGGGGCCAACTGTCAAATCTGTCAGGATGATCAGGATACGGGCCGTCTGCTCCCATACATGTCACCTGCTTTATCCCTTCAGACAGGTGCAGGCGTCTGTGTGCCGTGTTGGGGTCCAAGGTGAGCGGACAGGAGTCTGAATGGAGAGAAAAGAAAACAAGTGAAGAAATCAGCAGTCATTGTGACATGGAAGACATGAACTTGGGGGGCAGCAGAGCCGGAAACACAAAACACTTCATTTGTGACCTTCATGGACCTCTGAATGTCACATACCGGCTGTGATATCTATTTATCTATGTAATCCTGCCTACTATACCAAATACTATCTATCTATCTATCTATCTATCTATCTATCTATCTATCTATCTATCTATCTATCTATCTATCTATCTAATCCTGCCTACTATACCAAATTATATCTATCTATCTATCTATCTATCTATCTATCTATCTATCTATCTATCTATCTATCTATCTATCTATCTATCTATCTATCTATCTATCTATCTAACCCTGCCTACTCTACCAAATTCTATCTATTTATCTATCTATTTATCTAATCCTGCCTAATATACCAAATTATATCTATCTATATTTCTGATCCTTCCTACTATACCAAATACTATCTATCTATCTATCTATCTATCTATCTATCTATCTATCTATCTATCTATCTATCTATCTATCTATCTATCTATCTATCTATCTAATCCTGCCTACTATACCAAATTCTATCTATCTATCTATCTATCTATCTATCTATCTATCTATCTATCTATCTATCTATCTATCTATCTATCTATCTATCTAATCCTGCCTACTATACTAAATTCTATCTATCTATCTATCTATCTATCTATCTATCTATCTATCTATCTATCTATCTATCTATCTATCTATCTATCCCTCCCTACTATACCAAATTCTATCTATCTATCTATCTATCTATCTATCTATCTATCTATCTATCTATCTATCTATCTATCTATCTATCTATCTAATCCTGCCTAATATACCAAATTATATCTATCTATATTTCTGATCCTTCCTACTATACCAAATACTATCTATCTATCTATCTATCTATCTATCTATCTATCTATCTATCTATCTATCTATCTATCTATCTATCTATCTATCTATCTATCTATCTATCTAATCCTGCCTACTATACCAAATTCTATCTATCTATCTATCTATCTATCTATCTATCTATCTATCTATCTATCTATCTATCTATCTATCTATCTATCTATCTATCTAATCCTGCCTACTATACCAAATTCTATCTATCTATCTATCTATCTATCTATCTATCTATCTATCTATCTATCTATCTATCTATCTATCTATCTATCTATCTATCTATCTATCTAATCCTGCCTACTATACCAAATTCTATCTATCTATCTATCTATCTATCTATCTATCTATCTATCTATCTATCTATCTATCTATCTATCTATCTAAATTCAGGGCACCTGGCGATTCTAAATTGGCCCTAGTGTGTGTGCTTGGTGTATGGGTGTGTTTGTGTGTGTCCTGCGGTGGGTTGGCACCCTGCCCGGGATTGGTTCCTGCCTTGTGTCCTGTGTTGGCTGGGATTGGCTCCAGCAGACCCCCGTGACCTTGTGTTCAGATTCAGCGGGTTGGAAAATGGATGGATGGATGGATGGTGTGGGTAGACAGCCATTTCTCTTCCACAGATGCCTCCAACAGAGTGTGATATGGAAAAGAGTAATGCGCCATAGTTAAGTGGTGTTAAAAAGGTGCATCAGCCTCCATTGTCTTGAGGACACTTGGTGACCCCAGTCTGGTCCAGTGAAGCCAAAGCCAGTGAGTGACCAGTCGGTGGAGATGTCACCAGAATCAGTGCTTATATGATGAGGTCCTTTGTCTGTGATAATTTTAGTGTGCATGAAAGTAAGTGAGCCCATAGTAAATGTAGTGAGCCCAGCTCATCCCATAATAATACAGGCACCTAACACGATAACATTACAGACCTGCACTTAGGAATAGGAAATTGGGGAAATCTTTTTAGGTAGAACATTCCAACTCATTAGTAGAAGATGACTTACATTTTAAAAGGTCATTTCTATTCAGCTTCTTAGGGACGTCACTTGAAATGTCACATACTGAAGTGAAGGAACAACAAAACAAAATATGAGCCCCCAGTAAGCGCGACGAGCACCTCAGCTTCATCTTCCACACAAGAATACACACAACTCACTGGTCTTTTTGCTCTTCACAAACTCCTTGCCAGTGATCTTCTGAAGACTCCTCTTCACACCGGACAGTTTCTTCTTTTGAGTTTCAGGAAGGAAATCCGCTCTTACAGTGATGTTAGGAGCATTGCCATCAGCAGGAGGGACACAGACATGACACGACCTCTACATGAAGAGAAGAGACAAAAGAAGAACATGAGAGTCAAAGACGTGTGTGTCTCACTGGCCCACTGGTGTCCTTTGGACTGGTCCTCTCACCTTTAAGAAGTGGATGTGGTCGTCTATCTTTGAGAACTCAGCCATCTTGGCTTCTCTGCTCTGCAGCACCTCAATGTCCTTACCCAATATGTTGATGAGCTCCTCTGCTTTTCTCACTTCCCTCCTCTCGTGATCTCTAATGACCTCAGAGACTTCTGACGTCAGCCTCTCAATGGACTGAAGGAGAGCATTGATGGTCTCCTCGTGTTCTTGCTCTTTTTTTTTTGCAGACTTCTGAATAGACAAAGGTAGCAGACATTTTAGAGGGGCCATGGAAGAAGACGACACAGCTACTAACTGCCATGTTAACAGACAGGAGACTTAGAATGACCAAGAACTTGAGATAGATACATAGGGCCAAGTCACTTATTGAAATGCTCCCATAAAGCTTCATCATAAACCCCATTGGTATAAACTCTTCTAACTTGCTGGTCCTTATGGACACATAAAGGATCACACACTTTGTTCCTAAACACACTAGTATGGAAAATCCAATTCTCCTTCTCTGAAAGAACCAACTCTGCTGAACATCCATTGTCACATGTGTGTGCTTGGGGAACAACCTAAAGGCTTGGGTGATTATAATTTACGGCAGAGGCATGAGAGGGCACCGTGTAATAACATTCTCTCTTCTTCTTCGCCTCCTGAAGAAAGTAAGATTGACACTCTACCAGCTGTGATGTCACTTCCAGGGTCAGACCACCTGGACCCGCCTCTTCCTCCCAGGATCCAACTTAAGAAGAAATAACACTATCTTGGGCGCTGTACCATGAACGTTTTTTCACACCTTTTGTGTACCTTTCAAAAGATGGGGTTTGCCTTCAGGTCCCCCAGACCCTTCATCTTGTGCTTTTGTTTTCATTACACCATGAAGTGTTAATTGATCATCTCTGAAAGGGAAATGTTCAGGGAAGGCTTGCATCAGGTTCCTCTGATTTCACTGCTCACCTGACACTCATCTGAGGTTACACACTCACCTCTGGTTCTCAGTGTGAAGAAGAAACATCTACTATGTGTGTGAAATTTACCCTTCACACGTTTCCAGTGGTGTTCCTGCTGAACTCATTTTAAAGTCAATGAACTAGTTCCCTTCATCATTTTAAACACTTCAGTCATGTCTCCTCTTAACCTGTGTTTGCTTAAACTGAAACTTTTCAGCCTCTTCATGTTCTCTATTGTCCAGAATCAGCCTCCTAGCTTTTCCCTGTTGTTTCTCAAGTGCTGCTATGTTCATTTTATGAAATGGAGACCAAAACCGCACATGGTACCTCTGGTTGGGCCTGCCTAGGTTGTTGAATAGCTTAAGGAAACCCTTCCTTGACTTGTACTCTTCACATCAGGACATTCTGTTAGCTGTCTTGATCACTTCTGTCCAACTATCTATCTATCTATCTATCTATCTATCTATCTATCTATCTATCTATCTATCTATCTATCTATCTATCTATCTATCTATCTATCTATCTATCTATCTATCTATCTATCTATCTATCTATCTATCTAATCCTGCCAAAAGTGGTGTGAGGCCTTCACAAACACCCAGAGAAGCAGGCCTGAATCCCACCAGTTTACTCAGAAAAGGTGCCCACAAACAGCTGCCCCGCTTCCACTTTAGTGCCCTCCTTCAGCCTGCACCATTCCACCTGTACTTCACAACAGGTCCTCATCCTGGAGGTACGAGGGTTCAGGCCTGGCCAGTACTTGAATGGGAGGCCATGTAGGAAAAGCTTGGGCTGCTGCTGGAAGAGTCCTCGGCTTTTGTTGATTCCTCCACATTCGTTAAAGCCAATCCCTCCATATGCACCAAGGCTGGCTATTTGCTAACACACCTGTTTTGGCCACATGACGCCTAATTGATTACACGTGTGCACATGACAATATTGACACTATAAATCTGGAATCCTTTTCTTCCATGAATTAGCCCATGATGTCTCTTAAGCTTATTATTTCTCCTTAATGTATTTATACTCGAAAGACTCACCTGAATTGTCTTTGAAAACTTCTTCAGTTTTGCCACTTTTGTTTCCTTCTCCAGGATTCTCCTTTTTACTTCTTTTGCTTTGCTCACTAGTTGACACTGTGGAGACAAAATGGAGGAGAGAAAGTGAGGAGATCAGAGTTCTCAACGCCTCTTCCCTTCCTTCTGCTCTTCTTACACTTCATCCTCACAATGAAGATGGCGTTCACGGTTTCAGAGGTAAAGGTGAAAAGTCATTGGTGTGGAGCACCAGACTGTGTGGTGATGGAGGTGGAAGAGATGATGGCAAGAAGAGGAGGTGGTACCATCAGATGAATATCCCTCACAGCATTAGAACAATGGTGAGAAGGAGGAGATCGGGCCACTCATCTCAGCAAGCTTCCTGTTCATCTAATAGGATTGAGTCACATTCTGAAGGTCCCTAAAGTCCAAACCTACACCACACTACTGAGTCACCTATTCCATGTAAAGTTCTCTGTGTGAAGTAAAACTTTCTAACAGCATTGCTAAATTTCCCCTTAGGTTTTGTGTTACGTATGACACATCTGTGGAAAAAATAAAAGCATAGATGAACACAGAAGGCTCAGTGATGGCTTTAGGGAGCAAACGTTGTTATCGTTTCCACTGCAAAAAAACTAAAACAAACTGTGGCGGATGGCCAGGGCCCTTGCCTGGACAGGACGCCCCTTCAGTATATGTTCCATGGGAGCAAGCATGGGTTACTCAATATCTCCCCCAGATGCTAGATGGCAACCCTCCTGGCTTGCAGTGGTGCCTCGGATTCCCACAGGTCTTCATGGGCGCTGCCAGGGGGTGCTGTAGCAGGACCCGCTGAACCCTTATGGGCAGTGTTTTTGCCACACCCAGAAGTGCAGCCAGAAATGGGCAATCAAGCACCAGGAGCACTTCAAGATGCCTTATAAAAGGAGCCAGCAGCCACCACTCGGTGGCCAGAGTCGGGAGGAGGGAGAGAAAGCTTGATGGAGAGGAGTGGTGAAGAAAGAAGAAGAGGAAGAGTTTGGGGTTGTGTTTTTGTCGGTGGGACTGTGTTGTGCCTGTGGGGATGGGGAAGACGTTGCCCACAGGCGAAAAAATAGAAATAAAACATTAATTTGTTTGATCAGTGTGCCTCCCGTGTCTGTCTGTGTCGGGTGAGGCACCAATATAGTGCCTTTTGTTACAAAACAAATAAAAGAATAAACGCATCATAAGAGAGTTTTGCAGTTTGTGAACGTGAAATTAATGTTGTGTCTACATAAAAACATATACAGTATACAAAACAAATCCCATTCCTATTTCCTCCTGATCGACATACCAGAAGGACACGTGGGTGTCATTCTTGTGCTGTTCAGTTGGTACAGATTGGCATGGATTTAGAGAGAAACGTAAAAGTCAAGTCGTTAGCAAAAGAGGTGACTTCTTCCAGGAACAATTTGAGAGGCCTAATTAGTTATTTGCAATGAATGCCTTTCTCTGAGATTACATCCACACTACCGCATTTTCATTTTTAAAATCGATTTCCGTCCACCCTGGCGTCTTCACGGCATTTATGAAAGGGACTGGAAGGCCGCTGGCCATGGCAGTCACTGCTAAATAATTTTCCTGTTTTTGAATCCCTACGGAGGTCAGACTGCAAGGTCGGCGATTGTCACAGCGAGAGCTCAATTTTCAGTTTAAGGGCCTTGCCACGGCGTAGGATCCATTCTGGCAGTTACAGGATTTGTGTCGTCGATACCAGTGCAGATCTACAGATACACCACACACGTGTGCAGCATTCAGGCAGTACAAAACGCAATTCACTTATATAGAGGTCAGTCAGGCAGTCAGTCAGTCAGTCAGTCAGTCAGTCAGTCATTATCCAACCCCCTACATCCTAACACAGGGTCACAGGGGTCTGCTGGAGCCAATCCCAGCCAGCACAGGGCACAAGGCAGGAACAAACCCCAGGCAGAGCGCCAGCCCACTGCAGGGCACACACCCACACAACAAGCACACACGGGACAGTTTAGGATCTCCAATGCACCCAATCTGCATGTCTTTGGACTGTGAGAGGAAACCCACGCATACACAAGGAGAAGATGCAAACTCCACGCAGGGAGGACCCTGGAAGCAAACCCAGGACTCCTTACTGCGAGTGAGTGGCACAACCAGTGCCATGGAAAGAGACCGCTCTGTGTTTGCTATGTAGGAATTTGGTTTTCTTTAATGAAGAGTGACAATGAAACGTTGATCCAATCAGGGTAAGGCCACATGCTAAGCGTTAACAAATCAGAGCACAATCAGAGTCTTCATTCTCACCCAATCACATTGCAACACCGAGCCAACATTGGCAGAAATATACGACTCCGGAGAGCATTTCAAAAAGTCTCTTGATGGGTATGAAAACACCAGGGTTGTGTGGATGAACAGCAAAAATGGAGGCTACTGTCTGTATCTTTAAATGAGAATGTAGTAGTGTTGAGCTAGCCTGAGTCACAACCCCAGCTATGGTACTGAAGCTCAGCGTCACCCGAGATCTCAAATCCCCTCAGAATTTCAGACGCCTCCCTGGCACCCACTCTGAGTTCTAAGGAATGTTTCTATACCCCTGAATGAGAAGAAAAGAAATGCAGCTCGCCGATTAAGTTATACTTGTCAGAACATCTACACGAAGAGATGTTGTGCTGTGTTAAGAGAAAAGTCTCTTTGACACAAAGAAGCCACGAATGACGAGGGCCAAATGAAGAGCTGGCATTCGTGCCCATCAACAGCAGAGTCACAGCCCTTGTTAAATTCTCTCAAGTTGTTTCTTGGCCTCCATCTCTCGTTTCTCATCTGCATAACCTGAACATCTCTTATCAGGTGGGTCTGCAGCCAACCCTGGGGTTTGAATTAGCAAATCAACCTGGCAGCCGTCTGGGCATCAGGACCGAAATAGGAGCTGGATCTGCAAAATGTGTACTGTGGAGTGGACTTTATCAGGAAACGTCCAAATTGGACATCAAAAGGGAAGCAGAAAGGAAGAAGATAAAGAGGGATCTGCAACGTATCCAAGTTGGGACAATAATCAAGAGAGCCACATTACATTACAAGGAAAGGAAGGAGGAGAGTCGTGACAATGACAGGCACTGATGAGTGACCGTCTGCTGATCCATCCTGTGGTGAGACTTCTGGAGACATCAAAGCAGACCAGCTGTCACTCTTAACTCCATTTTACTGGATGGTGAAATGTCTGACATAATCTGAAGGGTCCTACAGTCAGCCCCCTGTCCCTACCCCAGTCCGCTCCTTACCTTTCTCTCAGCTGTCTCCTCTTCGAGCGTCCTGATGTCGTGACTCTTGTGTTCAGTTATCGCACACACTGAGCAGATGAGGCTCTCGTCGGTCCTACAGAACATCTCCAGGACTCTCTGGTGCTTTGAGCAGAGCTTCTCCTCCAGGTATCTAGTCGGCTCGTCCAGTTTGTGTCTACCAAAGGCCTGCGATTCCAAGCGAAGCTTCAGTTGCGTCTTACAGAAGGAGGCCATGCAGGTCTTTGAAGCTTTCCATTTTTTCCCAGGACAAACATCACAGGACAAATTGCCCGGCCCTGCGTTCTTCTGAGGTGGATCTCTGATGACTCCCTCTTTCTTTAAGTCTTGGATCAGATTTGTGAGAGTCGTATTTTGGTGAAGCTGTGGTCTTGGATGAAAGTCCATTCTGCACTGAGGGCAGTTGTAAGACCCCATTAAGCCTGACCGATCCCAGTGCTTATTAATACATTGCAGGCAGTAGCTGTGTCCACATGGGATGGTGACCGGCTCCTTCAGGACCTCCAGACACACCGAGCAGGAGTACAGATCAGTGGAGAGAAAAGGCTTAGCTGCTGCCATTGTGAGAAGAGATGCCGTCTGACACTCGGGAGTCGATTCTGCAGAAATGAAAATGAAAGGAACTCGACTCCCTCAGGCAGAACAGAGCCAGCCACCCCTTGTAATTGTACTCTCGAGATGGTCGTGTCACTAAAGCAACAGCCTCTGTTTTGTTCTGGATATTTGTTCCTGGTTACACACTGAAAATGAACGCCTCCACAGAAAGCAGGTTCTTCCTCTTTCATGTGGCTGAAAGCAGAACAGCAGCCATAGCTTCACATTAACAGGGTCTGGACAAGAAACACATGCGGACCTGAATACACTGGGAACGAGTCGGCGCAGCCACCTTCTGAGGAGCTCTGGACGTCTCAAAACTGACCAGGCCAGATTCACAAAGCTGACACAGAAACGGAAAATTAAAAACTCGCCTGGATGTGACTGTGGTATCCTGAAGAGTCCATGAATCACATGTGTACCTGATCTACAACTGCGATGGAGACACCACTGTGGCACACACCAGCGCCCCAATGTGATCTCCAGGCTAGAAAACCTGAGCAGTCAATAAAAAGACACAGGAAACTGTTGTACTGACTGCTCATGATGGCTCTGGACGATGGACGTCTCTGGTCCACAGTTCTTGAGGCTGATCCTCCAATTAGCTCTGAACCCCCCAGTGTCACTGAGATGGCACAGGTGGTGAACCAGCTGAAGGTAGGAAAGGCTGCAGGGATCTGTGGTATCCAGAGTGAACTTCTCCAGGCAGGTGGTCATCAGTCTGTCCTCCTTTGTTTCCATTTGGGAGGCGGGCATCAACCCAACTGACTGGATAAAGGGACTTGTCCCTATCTGGAAAGGGAAGGGTGACCGGCCGGATTGTGGCAAATACAGGGGGGTCAAACTGCTCTCAGTGCCAGGTAAGGTCCTCACTATGGTAGGTCCTCAATAGGGTCCATGATCACTTGCTCACCTACCAGCAACTGGAGCAGGCTGGTTTTACGTCCAAGAAATTGACCATCGACCACATCCTGGCACTGAGGGGTCTCATGGAACACAAACGTGAATATCAGCAGAGTTTCTTTGCAGCCTTTTGTCGATTTTTATAAAGCGTTCGACTCAGCTGATCGAGCTGCCCTGTGGGACATCCTGAGACTTTATGGGATAACCTCAAGGTTGCTGGATATCATGGCCGGCCTGTACACTGGTACTGTGAGTGCTGTGCAGACTGAAGGCAGACCCTCTGTGTTTTTCCCAGTTGATTCTGGGGTCCGTCAGTGGTGTGTTCTGCTCCTGCTCTGTTCAATGCTTGCATGGACTGAGTGGTGGGTAAGGTTGTGGGGTCCAACAGCTGTGGAGCATCTGTTGGTGAAGAAGGGTTCACGGATCTTGACTTTGTTGACGATGCTGTGATCTTTGTGGAGTCAATGGAGGCTCTGATCAGGGCGCTTGAGAGACTGAGTGAGGAGTCTGAGGGTCTGGGCTTGCGAGGGTCCTGATAAAAACCAACATCAGGCCTTTAATGACCTCTTGGGCTCTGCCATCAGCGGTGTGTCTGCCTGCGGGGAGAGTGTCGACTTCATCGAGAGGTTTACTTACCTCAGTGGTGACATTCACGTGTCTGGTGACTCTTCCTATGAAGTCAGTAGATGGATTGGGAGAGCATGGGGGGGTCATGAGGTCATCACAAAGGGGTGGTTGGCGCAAAAGGACAAAGGTCTAAGTCTTTAGAGTCCTGGTGCATCCTGTTTGTGAGACGTGGATGCTATCCAGTGATGTGAGATGAAGACTGGACTCCTTCATGTGTGTCCCTGCATTGTGATGGAGCATCACTTACGGCACTACGGTCATGTGGCGCGATTACCTGAGACTGATCTGGCTCATTTTTGATGACCTAAGTGCCTGGATGCCCACATAACACCTGGTGGCAGATGGATGGTCATTTCCGGAAGGTGGGACTGGACCGCGTGTCTGTCTGGGGGGTTGCCAAGCATTTTCGTTGTGTGGTGGGTGCCTCTATGCGTTGTACCAGTGCCTGCTCCCCAGCTTGACTTGACTTGATGACAGCAGAAGGTTTAAGTTGGATAGAATTAGAAGATATAATGTAAAAGTAAAAATGAGCCGAGGTCAAACCCAGGAAGATGAGATCAATTCAAATAAGTAATGGCCGGGACGTCAGACAAAACTGTAAGGTTGAGAAAGAAGCAGTGAGAGGGACAAGAAACAAAACATTCAATAAATGAACGTAGCCTGTGTTGTGAACTGGGAGTCCCAACATGTTCCAAAAGCACTTCCAAAATTGACCACTGGGGGGGATTTTCCATCAGACAAGAGCTGGATATGAGAACAAAACACAAAGTCTTTATAAAAGCCAAAGGTTTATTCTGACACAATGCTCAGTCACACCATGAGGCTCCGTCGAGAACACAAAAGGCAAAAAGGAGTTGACAGCAAAGCAATCCCAGGTGAACAAAACATCCCAAACGTTACACATTTATTCAAGTGTTATAGATAATAATGAAAAATTAAAATAAAATAAACTGAGTATGGCCAGACTACCATTACAACATAAGCAGCAGTTCCTCGTGTGTCCGTACACTTACTTACTACCAGGTGGCTCTTGTCTCATGAGTCCCGCGTCTGGTGTGGTTTGCTGCCTCGTGGCCTTTGGATGGAGTGAGCGACGGTTTGGCCTCCTCCATGAATGGAAAACAGCAGAGAGAAAAGTGTTATCCAGTTCACAAATGGGGGTGCGCAGAACCCAATGACTCAGCTCAGGCAGATTCAGACCCCATTCCAGCCAATGCATTCATCCTGGAGGGCGAAGGGGGGGGCATCATAAATGTCACGTGTCACTTCCATTCAAGGCTACACCAGCCTGTTAATGGCTTGTCACCTCAGCCTGTTGTGACCTGAGAGATACACAGCAGGTGACACCCAAACAATTCCAAAAATGGCCACTAGAGGAGGAACTTTCATCAAAAACCCCAGCCAGTAACACAGAGGGCCCGATTGTGAGAGTGTGAGGCTCAGAAGAGCACAAAGGGCAACCACAGAACAAAAAATAGAAATCCAAATCGTAAAGGCATAAAAGACACAAACTGAACCATCGACTCCCTAGCCTTTAAAGGGCAGACCCTAGTGGGGGTGGGCAGGTGGCCTTGCCACAAAAAATGAAAATTAGTGAATAGCAAAAAAGTAAAACTAAATAAAAACAAAAAAAGAATGAAAACCTGAAATTAGAAAATAGCTAAAACTAAACAGAAACAAAGAGTAAAATACTGAAATTTAGAAAAAGTCAAAAAAACTAAAATTAAATAAAACCTAAAAATCAAAAAGAGCAAAAAACTAAAAGTCAATAGAAAAGAACAGAAAGCTAAATAATGAGAAAATGGTGAAAAATTAAAACAAAATAAAAGTCTATAAAATAAAATCAAAAACTAAATTAATTCTCAAAGTAGAA
This sequence comes from Erpetoichthys calabaricus, assembly GCF_900747795.2. Taxonomy (NCBI): domain Eukaryota; kingdom Metazoa; phylum Chordata; class Cladistia; order Polypteriformes; family Polypteridae; genus Erpetoichthys; species Erpetoichthys calabaricus. The sequence goes on along the minus strand of NC_041405.2, from coordinate 1,625,128 downwards.
CAACGCAGGTGTGGCCAAAGCCTGAGTGGTCCCAAGGCCAGTATGGCCGCCGGACGAGATGCCAGTCCATTGCAGGGCACACTCACGCCTGCCCGTGAAGTCGCATTTCTGTGGTGCCCACCTGGCATTGTAATCTGAGAGGGAAACTTGAATGATCAGACAGAGCTGCACATGGCCACCAGGAGAACACGGGCGATCCACACAGACAGAGATTTGAACTGAGGGTCCAGAAGCTGCATGGCTGTGGTGCTAAACTCTACGCCACCGGACAGGATTAAAAACAAACAAACAGTTCTGATTTACTCTCACTATTTCATATTTATAAACCAAATGAAGATTTCATATTATGAGTGACAGGACCCCGACTCTGTCACATCTGTCCCCACCGTCTCTACTGTACGTCACACTGAGTCAGTCAGTCAGTCATTGTCCAACCCACTATATCCTAACCTCAGGGTCACCGGGGTCTGCTGGAGCCAATCCCACCCAGCACAGGGCGCAAGGCAGGTACAAATCCCCGGGCAGGGCGCCAGCCCACCGCAGGACACACACTAGTGTGTGACAATTTAGGATCACCAATGCACCTAACCTGAATGTCTTTGGACTGTGGGAGGAAACTCACGCAGACACGGGGAGAACATGCAAACTCCACGCAGGGAGGACCCGGGAAGTGAACCCAGGTCTCCTTACTGCGAGGCAGCAGCACTACCACTGCGCCACCGTGCCCAGACTGAGTTTAAATTTTAAATTATAAAGAGAATGCAACTTGAGGGCACTGAACATAAACTGGGCCGAATGGACCAGGTCCACTATTGGTCAGGGGTTTTGCTCTGATGTCCTCTGAATGGAAGTCGACTCAAGTCATGTTGACCACATTGAAGGTGGGTGTCTGCTGACCACGACTGTCCAGGGTCATTCCAGTAGGAAGAATGGCAGGGCGGCCAGCAGGTGTATATGTGTGTGAGTGTGTGGGAGACAAGTACCAGGAATGAAGTAACAAAAGAACTGCGACTCCATCCATGGAAGTTTCCCCCTTGACTCTAAAACCGTCAGACTGTCTGTGTGACAGAAGGCATGGAGTGACCTACAGACGAAGGGCAGCTAAGCTGTAATGGAGGGCAGATTGTCACAGTGGAAGCCAATCCAAGACCAAACCCCGGATAGAGCGGCTCATTGAAGGAGGTGCTGAACTTGTGCAGGAGGGTCATGGTGTCTGAGACGCTATAAAATGAGAGGGAGCCACCTGGACAGTCCAGATAGACGCCTATTCTGTGACTGCGGGGGTCTCTGATCTGAGTCTGCCTCTTGTTGTGCCACGCAGAGTAACTGGAATCACAGCAGTACAAACTCCAGGACTTGTCGTTGAACCCGAGGACACACTCGTTTCCCACGCCTTTCCTTCCAATTCCTTTATACGTCACTCCAATCTCAGCCTTTTTTCCACTCCACATGACCTCCCAGTAGCAGCGGGTCCCATTCAGAGCCTCTCTGCACAGAATTTGCTCCCAACAGTCAAATCTGTCAGGGTGAGCAGGATACGAGGCCTCTGCCTCCTCACAATTCACCATCCTGTTCCCTTCAAACAGGCAGAGGCGTCTGTGTGCCGTGTTGGGGTCCAAGGTGAGCGGACAGGAGTCTGAAATGAAAAGAAACCCAGTGAAGGAATCAGCTGACATTGAGACACTGAAGACCTGAGCCGAGGGGAACTTGGAGGGAAGCTCAAACAGCCAGCATGACGTTTACGGCTGCGGTGAGGCACTCAGTGAGGATATCAACTTGGAATCAAAGATCTGAGATCAGCAAAATGAAATGATTCATCGTTGCTGAAGTCTGAGTCAATGTGCTGAGCGTCAGAGGAGTGGTGTAAACAGTGGACCAGCAGGGGGCAGCACTTCTGTTTGTACAGCAGTGGACACCCGATTAGCCCACCTATAGAGTGCAGTAAAGTTCTGACCAAGACATCACCACTCTCTGGCACCAAGGTCTGTAGTGTTGGTGCTTTTTACAGTTAGTTCAATAAGACTCATTATAATTCATTTGTGTAAATATTAGGATTATTTAGAAACGATGCAGCTTTTAAGTGAATGAATGGAGAAGCTAATATTATTTCCAATTGTGTGTATTTAAACAGGAGTTTAATAGGAAGGAGTCTTTTTGGACACAATGTAACACACGACAGTGTCTCATAGGACAACAACAGAGACAAAGGATACTGGAATGCATGCCAATGCATTGAAGAATACTGCTAGATATGCAAATGTGAAAGCAAATACTAAAAGTGTTTATATACTCAGGCAGAGATAAAATAACCAGTGTGTATATGCTTGTTCACTGGCTGTTCAAATCGCTCTTTATACAACTTTGAATTAATTCAAAATGCTGCTGCAAGAATTATTAGAAGAACAGGAAAATACAAACACATAACTCAAAGTCCTTAAGTCCATACATTGGCTCTCAATTAAGTTTAGGGCAGATTTCACAATCCTCCTTTTAACACACTGTATAAAGCCTTAAATAGCCAAGGTCCAGCTTACTTATCTGAACATGTCATTACTTTCAATCCTGAGCACACCCTAAGATCTCAAAATGCCGGCCTGCTTATGACTCCACGGATTAATAAAATAACAGTGGGGGGTCAAATGTTTAGTTACAGGGCCCCAAAGCCTTGGATTGGTCTTAGTGTAGTAACACTATTATTGACTCCTCAGGAAAAGCACAGAAATATAAAAAATGTTTGACTTAGGGGTAGTCAAGGAAAGCACCAGTCCAAGGTTAAGCCCTGTACTTCTGGTACCAAAACCCGACAGATCATGTCATTATGTAAGGATTTCAGATGTCTCTTCATGTTTTGATGAATACCAACTGCCACAGGTTGATGATCTCATCAAGAGACTTGATAATGTTCGTATATTAACCACTATAGATGTGACAAAAGGATTCTGGCAACTTCCTTGACCCTTTGAGGCTGTAAAGGAAAGAATGGTATCTTGAAGCCCCAGTGGACATGCAGCTCTTTAGGCTACAGAGGCCACAGCACATTCCCAGCTTCTGGTGGATAGACCACTAAGGGACCATAATGTGACCCCTGTCTCACAAGACAATGTAATGGTCTATGTCAGCATTTGGGAAGAACACCTACGCCACTTTCCGGCTGTAGAAGGAAAAATGATAAATCCATAGAACAAAACATGGTGCAGGCAGAATAGAATTTTGAGAAAGAATCCGGAGAAGAAATTATAAATAGAACTGGCCTGAAGCCAAAGAATCGAGATATTAGGCCCAAAAGATAAAGCTAAAGAGGTGGTTGAGAGAATTTGAGAACCAGAAAAGGAAGAAAGCTGTGTGGATTGAATCACTTGAATCTAACCACCTGGTTTAATATAGTGCCTTTCAAAGTGAGCAACCTAGAGACAAAACTAAGTCATAGCCAGACCTCAGAAACGAATTTGCTAATAAATAAGGGGTTTTGTCTTGGAAATGAGCTGCATGGCCACCTTATATAACAAGCCCACAATACAGGACCATAGCAACCAGATAGACAACATGCCAGTGCCCATGAAGTTTACACACACACAATGGAGGGGTCCATACACACAAAATGACACCAGAAGTGATGACCCCATCATAATAATAAAAGATGTAAACACATGATAAAGTAATGAAAAACTGCGAATCACTTTACAGGTCACCAGCAACCAGGAAAGCATATTTGGCAGAAAAATCAAACTCATTAGTAGAAGAAGACGACTTACATTTTAAAAAGTCATTTCTGCTCTCCAACTTCTGCCAAACATCACCTGAAGTGTCACCTCCTAAAGAGAGAAACAGCAAAGGAGAATGTGACCCTTCAAGACGTATGATGAGGAGAGCACCTTCATCTCCCACCACATGGTCTATCTCAATGTTCTAAGGAGGTCACCTGAGCACACTTAACCCACCGGCTTCAATGGTCTTAACAAAGTGCCAGCCATTGATCTCCTCCTGATGCTTTTTCAGGGCAGACATTTTCTTTCTTAGAGTCTTAGGAAGGAAATCTCCTTTAACAGCAACCTCGTGTGAGGCTCCATCTTCAGGAGGGAGACTGAGACATGGGAACTTCTTTATGAGGAGAGAAAATGAAGGAGAACGTGAGATACAAAGGCGTGTGTGTCAGACATTCTTGCCGGTGTCCTTCAGATTGGCCCACTCACCTTTACAAGGCTGAGATGGTCGCTTGTCTGTAACAGTTCGGCCAGCTCGGCGTCTCTGCTCTTCAACTCCCCGATCTCCTTCTCCAGTTTTTCAATGAGCACTTTAGCCCTTTGCAGTTCCCTCTGCTTATGATTCCTGATCATTTTGGTGACCTTTGACCTCAGTCTTTCAAGGGATTGAAGTGCAGACTTGACGTTTGTCTCGTGTTCCTGCACTTCCTTGTTTGCTGACCTCTGAACAGAAGAGAGAAGTCATTTTAGAGAAGCCATGAAACACGAAGCCACAGATACCAGCTGCCAAATCAATGGACAGGGAGTTAGAGAGAGAAGGAGGCAGACGGACTGTGAGAGATGCGAGTCTGAACTTCACAAATGCACAAGGCAGAGTGGACTTCATGGCTGTCACTTCCAATACCTTACTTGATTGTCTCCAAAGGTCACATTATAAAACAGTCCTTGGCCACTGTGGACGCTGTCACACACGTACGCATGGGAGGCAGCTAACGGCCTCAACAGAAGGTAGTTCTGTGCCAAACCAGGGGATGGATGGCAGAGTACACTAATCCTTTCTCTTTTGTCCCTGCAGACCAAACACGGGAAATCCCGCTTGGACTTGATGACATCACTTCCGGTTCTGGGCCCGAAGACGTCACTTTCCCTGCCTGACTTTAAAAGCCGCCATATTCCTTCCGCCAGTCAGTTCTGTTTTAGACTCGTATCGGTAAACAACCTCACATTTATCTTTTTTTTGGCCCATTTTGCAGCCATACTTCAAGTATACGGGAGGCTGCCCCAAACCTTTTTCTGTGTCCAGGCGTATTCTTTCCTCAACACATGAATCATTTTTTGTTTCCTGAACACACTGATACTGCTGAACGTCTGCTAATACTTACTGGGTCACTGCAAGAAGGGAGATGTTCTTGAACGGCTGCCATCATATTTGACACTTGTCCCAGGATGCTGTGTGTTGAGAACTCACCTGAATCTTCACTGAAGTCTTCTTCAGTTTGACCACCATTTTCCTTTTCTTCAGGAGTCTCTTTTTCACTTCTGCTGTTGTGCTCTCCAGCTGACTCTGTATGGAGACAAAACGGAGAGGAGAAATCTGAAGGATTGGGAATTCATCCGAGTTCTCGTTTCCCCCTTTGAATCTCCCTACCTGTCATCTGTTCTTACATTTCCATCATAATGCAAGTGGCTCCTACAGTTTTGGAGGTAAATGTGGATAGTCAGATGGTGAGGAGAGCCAGAATGAGGAGGTGTGCATGTGGGAGGAAGAACAAAGCGATGGAGATGGAAGGCCAAGAAAGATATAAAGACTGGGTCTCAACTGACGAACCTGCTTACATTGCCTACATTCACATTACTACATTTTCATTTAAAAGCAGTTTTTGTCCATAATAGCATTTCATTTATGGAAGTATCTCCACTCACGCAAACATCCACGCTAAAATCCCATTTCTAAGGGATTTACCCTTGTAAGAGACGGCCGGTAGCTCAACCCGGCTGGGACACTAATGAGATAGAAGAATGGAGCAAGCCACTAGATGCCACTCCCCTGGTCTGAGGCGGTGCCCCGGATGCCCACAGGGCACTATGGGACATGGATTTTGGTAACACAGCCCTGCTGGGTACCATGGGTACCGCCAGAGGATGCTGTGGGAAGATGGTGGGAGAATAAATTCTCACCTAGCTCAGAAGTACTAATGGATTACGACAACGGAAGCCCCGAAGTACTTCCGGGCTGATTAAAAACCTGAATTCTCCATTTGACTCGGATGTGCTGGCAAATCACATGGGAGCACTTCCAGGTCAAGGACTATTTAAATCCAGCAAGCAACCCAGAGTTGGGTGGAGGTGGACAAAGCTTGCTGGGAGGTGTGGAGGATAAAGACGAGAGAGAATTGTGGATATTTTTTGTGTTTATTTGATTGTATATTGTGGCTGTGGTGCTTGGGGAGCACTGTAGAAGAAGAAGAAAAGAATTAAACAGCTTCTTGGTGTCCTGTGTGTCTGTCTGCTTGGGTTTAAGTGGCAACAGTGCCACCTAGTGTCCACACCCTACATAGACAAAGGGGCACATAACTAAAGAAAGGATTAGATTGAACATTTGAACAATCTGGATGACAACAGGCCATTTGACCCAACAAATCTCCCCAGTCCTGTCTGCTTAATTCTTCCAAATCAACATCATGTGGTCATTGTTACGAGTCCCAATAAACTGTTAAGTCTCCCTAGGGTAGTGTTAATGGCTCACTTTCACCCGAAATCTCACCAGCTATCTAGAACTTCAGACATCTGCCTACAGCTTCTCCCTGGTGGCCACGCTGATTTCTAGGAAAAGTTTGCAAACCCCAGACAGAGAAGAACAGAAATGCAGCTGACTGATTAAGTTATGCTTGTGTGATTGGCAGTCCGTGTGAGCCCTGAGTAGTCCGAGAAAAACCTGACATGGTGTCAATGATAAATGGTGGCCTTCAAGAGCGGGATGACAACACTTCATATTGCCAAGTCATTGTGTCCAGGACTAACAAATCCATTTCTTTGCCTCCACCTCTCTTTCCTCGTCTACAAAATCTGATAATCTCTAATCAATCCCCCCGAGACATGGAATTCCCTCGTCCTATTGTTCATTTTACTACACTGGAGCTGCAGCTCAGATTCTCCGGGGCAGTGACTTGGCAAATCAACGTGACAGGTGTCTGTGTGAAAATGAAATATGAACTGTGTGTGCGACACATGTGCTCGACATGTAGAGAAGTGCAAGGCGGCCATTAACACGAAATCTCCATATTAGGCAGAAAGAATCCAAAACAGAGCCAGCTAAACAGTTGTCAGTTATGCATAACGTATCTTACTCTGGGTAGGGTCTCCAAAAATTTGAATAAATGGAATCAAGAGATCTACGACTCATGAGAAGTAAATGAAAAAGCTGATGAAGCGAGTTGTGTTAGTGACAGTCAGTGACGAGTGACTGACTAGTCTATGCCATTACCCTTCTGGAAACATCAAAGCAGACCTGCTGTCGTCTTTAACTTAATTTTATTAAGTACTGGATGGTGAAATGTCTGATAAAATCTGAAGGGTCCTACAGTCGGCCTCCCGTCCTCATTTTCAGGTGACTTGTCCCTATCCCAGTCTGCTCCTTACCTTTCTCTCAGTTGTCTCCTCATCGAGCATCTTGGTGTCGTGACTCTTGTGCTCAGTCACCGCGCACAGTAAGCAGACACAGCTCTCGTCGGTCCTACAGAACATCTCCAGGAGTCTCTGGTGCTTTGAGCAGAGCTTCTCTTCCAGGTTTCCAGTTGGTTCCTCCAGTTTGTGTCTCTTGAAGGCTGCTGAGTCCAAGTGTGGCTGCAGGTGAGTCTCGCAGAAGGAGACCAAGCAGGTCATGCAGGTCTTTGAAGCTCTCCGTTTCCTCTCTGGACAAACATCACAGGACACACTGCCCGGCCCTGCAGTACCCTGAGGTGGAGTCCTGTCGACCGCCGTTTCCTTCAACTTTTCTATCAGATTCATCAGAGTTGTATTTTTGTGGAGCTGTGGCTTTGGATGGAATTCCATTCTGCACTGCGGGCAGTCGTGAGACCCTTTTAACACCAACTGATCCCAATGCTCATTAAAACATTTCAGACACTAGTTGTGTCCATGCAGGAGAGTGGCCGGCTCTTTCAGGACCTCCAGACATACCGAGCAGGTATAGTGATCAGCGCAAAGAGAACATAATAAGAGGAGATGCCGTCTGACACTCAGGAGTCGATTCTGCAGAAACGAAACTGAAAGGAACTCGAGTCCCTCAGGCACCCACAGCCAGCCACACCTGTAATTATACCCTCGTGAATTCTTCAGACGGCTGTGTCACTAATACAGGCCTCTGTTTGGCATTGGATATTCACTCCTGGTGTTACGCTGTGAAAATGAACACCTCACAGAATGCGGGGTCTCCTTCTTTGGTGTGGCTGGAAGCAGAACAACAGCAGCCATAGCCTGTCTGAACTTCTGTATTATATAGCGCCTTTCATGCTCTATCTGTCTTTTACATGATGATTTTCTAGTCATGACAGCATATGGCGAGCGGACAGCCCACCGGAGCCAGCAGGACTTGTAAGCAGTTGTCCTAAACGGCCTCACCGCTGTGACTCAAGTGTCACTCAGCCAAATGAATTCACAGGCGGGCAGAACTGACAAAAAATGTGCAACCAAACTATGACAAGAGAGCAGTGACAAAGGACATATTTCTTAAGTCTATTTACTGCATGATTTATTCAGTTTTGATCAATGTACAGTACTGTTGTGTAGCAAAGTATTTTTGTAGAAGTTTAAAATGTGGCACTGATTTGCAAATATTACACTGTAAGCATAACTTGTATAGGCCTACGCACCAACAGGACTGGGCAGCTCATTCAGGCTGGGAATCCCAAGTCTCACCCTGGCCATGCAGGCCACACAGTAGACATCAGTCTTCTTGGAGAGGCACAGACTCGGACACCAACAGACACCATTTTGTTTTTGAATTTTTGATGAATGAGGAGACGGTAGAGAGTCAGCTTTTACACACAAATGTCACTCTGAAATATTTATCCTCTGATAAAGTGTAGAACAACACTTCATAAATAAACAAACCATGTAATTCTATAATATGTATATCAAAACAAATGTGCAAAAAGTACTGAACCATAAAAAGTAGTCACTGTCAGTGGACAGAGATAATGGAGTCCTGAATCTCCACAGCCGAGCCGCCGTCCATGTCTCGATGGTGACGCTGGATATTCGTCCATAAAGTGTTGGTCAGAAACGACCACTTTGGATTTCTTCAAGAGACAAAAGACTCAAAAAACGTCTCAAGTGGAATTCTGTCAAGCATATTTAAAGTAGTAAACCAAAGACGATGAACCATTTCGTGTCTCCTGTTCGGTCCCTCTGTCATCATAGCGCTAAGGTTTAACTGTCGGAGCGCCAGAGACGCACTTTAAAAATGTTTAAATAAAGTAAAAACAAGAAACGTTCAAACTTATCATGAAATAAAGAACAAGAGGTCCATTTAACAACACAAATCATTCAACTCACATACAGTACGTGTTTCATTAATACAAAAATAAAACATTTCGCGTTGCCTATTCGGTCACTCTGAGGGGAAAAGGAAAAAAAAAACATTAAAAATGTGACCTAAGCTACACTTCATTAAAGTTTGAAACAAAAACAAAACCAAATAAATACACAGTAACACATACCAACACCCATACAACATCCAAATATAATTCAAAGTATATTATAAACTTTTAAACAAACTCCATATATAAGTTTAATCACAGAAGCACCAGACGTGCGCGCCCGTTTAACTGTCAGAGCGCGAGACGCACGCGAAGTCAAAACTTAACTTGAACAAAAATAAGAAACCAGAAAAGAGACCCGAAAGGATTTGTGCCCACTACCGATCACCGATCAATAACGCCTGCCCGTTTTCCAGTATAATAACATTATATGATGTCACCATCGGTTTATTTCACTGGTTGCACTGAACGCCAGGCCAGGCCACCGAGAAAACTCCCACTGATTGTAAACGTCAACGTCAAACGTCAACAGGACTTGCAGTTTAAGACGAATCGCTAGACGAAGCTGACATTACAGTCTAATCTGGACGACAATCGCATGAGACCTGACTGATGGGACATCCTTTACGACTGTCGGAAAGACTGAATCCGCCCCAATACTGTGCCGATTTCCCCGTAATGTGCGGTTAGCGTTAGTAGCCAATTCCTGCTGCTAACGGGTCGCAGTTATTTCCTTTGTTTTCAATTGATTCGCTTTGTTAAGATCCTAAACCCTACATTGCTACATTTTGCACTAACACGCCATTATTAACAATAAATACTGAACTGCTTGACGCCAGAAATATGTCGATGATGTTCAAAGAAAAAGAAAATGAACGCGAAATGTAGAAGATGTCTGATGTGTGCAGAGTGAGTGTAGCCGCGAATTTGAGGTGGTCTTAGGCATATCTCCCGGTGGGCTGCGACGGCTTTGGGTTTACTGTAATCATTGTTAGGATTAGAAGCCAATCATTGATCCGCGTTCATTTATTCAATTAAAGGGCTTGGCAGTGCAATGTCTAAGCAGCAGCATAAATGTCTGCTCGTGTCGTGTGGAGGACTGCGGCGGAGCCTCGGTGGCCGTCAGAGTTGCATTTGCAGGATTGCGCCACTAGATGGCGCTGTTGCTCTCTCGCCGCTTTCTTCTTTCTTTTTTTCTCTGTTGCGATCTCCGCCTCCATGGCTTGTTTTCTACCTGCAGGTTCTCGCCATTGTTTGCGCGATGTGTTCTCCGCTAGCTGGTCTCACGTTTGTTAACGTTTTATTTTTTTTAAGTGCCCCCTGTAGTCCCTTCCTCACAGTGCATTTCTAACCTTACATCTAATAGAAGCTCGAACAAAAACCGAGAGATCCATCAGCCGCCAGTTTCATTGAGGCAGGCCATTTAGGTGTCTGTTCGGTGGCCAGCAGTAGGAGAAGTGGAGAGCCGGTGATGGACTTGTTTCATGTCTAATACGCGTCAATATCTCAGTGAACAGGCCAATGGTGGGCATCAGTCCACTGTACGGCATCCTTTAAAAGACCCCACATGCAGAGCCGTCAATTACACTTCAGCGGGTTTGGTGAACTGGTACTGCTAACATTGGCCAGTTTGGCTGTTCTGTCTGTAATGGCCCTGGCTCCTCGTCCAGATGGTGTTCCTGTCCTGACCCCCATGATTATTGGGATGGGCTCCAGCAGCCCTGTGACCCTTCCTGTAGATAAGCAGATTAGGAAGACGGATAGATGTTGGCAGTGGATGGATGTTGGCAGTGCCCGACTGACAACCCTGCATTGCGACAGGCTGGCAGAAGAGCTGCAGTGACGTCAAATGGACACCCCCATGTTACCACATGCATGGCCCCTGAAGACGGTCTTCTTCTTTTTTTATGGTCTTCTCTAAATATTAACAAAGCTTCTTCAAGCCTAATAACCTTTTCTGCTGCTTCTCTCTAAAGTCACTGTCCCTGCGTCTGGTTTACCAAGCATTGCCCCCTAGTGGTCAGGATGAAGTAAAAGACGGGATGTGGAGTCGGACATTAATATACATGAGGTCAAACGTGACCCTCTGGCTACAGGTTTCATTTCTAAAATCATATTTGAGCATCATGAGGAAAGTATTTTGAAACACATCATATGGGAAATTAGGGGAAGAAAAGGCTCAGGGAAAAAAACAATGAAGGAAAACGAGATGTGGAACACTGCAGCAGGTTGTGAGCCCGGCGGGGGCACCAAGGACCACAGAGGGAGAGTTCTGGGAGATGTGAACAAAAAGAAGTGGAGCCTTCAGGCCAGAAAGGCACCCGAATCGAGTCCAGCTTCTCTGACCTCCAGCCCTCAGCTCGACTCCAAAATGTGTAAGATTAGGGCTGTGGGAGGGGAACCTGACTGACATAATGACAACTGTCCATTAGGACAATTCCAGGTACTCTTGGGGCTCCAGGATGGAAGTTCTGGGTTGCAGAGATAAATACTGGCCTGAATCAGAGGTCTAGTGTGGTGTGTCTTAGAAACCTAGTGAGCTATCAATGACTTTGTGCCTGCCTTTCACAGATATCAAACTCCATTATAACCAACGGGTTCAGAGATCTTCCACCTAAAGATGACAGAAGCTTTGATGACAGGAAGATCTACTTATGATGGTACCAGACAGTGGCATGTTGATTAGTACATGCAAGTAAGGACCTGGTAAACCTAAAAATATGCATAACCATCTATGAAACAGTGTCTTTTACAGGTAATGCTGCTTTATAAATTGTCGTTAATATCTATACACTGAGGTATTATAGAGTAGGTACGACTACATTATATAGTGCTTTTCTATCTGCCTCACATGATGTATCTAGATAACTATTGAGATGGACACAGATGGACTGACCCCCCAAAACATGGAAGGTCTTCACTTACCTGGCCTGGAGGCCTCAGTTATGGGTGGACAGCTGGAATGGATGGGCATCCTGGCCGGGGTGAGAGCAGCAGAGATGATGGCCGGACATAGAAAGACTGCCTGTATGAAGGTAAGTCAGGAATTATCCACACTTTGGTGATAACTGTTTGGGCTGGCTGTAGAGCTTTCCCTGCGCACATTTGGAAAACATCTGTGGTCAAGTTTGGACCTTCATCAGTCAGTTGCTCGTATTGCCAACATGGCCGCTCCACTATGCACTTGTACCAAAGAAGAGCACGGAGCTGTTTTAATGGGTAGAAGGCGCACCAGAAGTTAAAATCCTCTTGGCTTCATCAGGATCATGGTATAGACTTGCTCAGTGTTGTCATCAGTAGAATGTGAACTTCTCCATCCATTTGTAAATACAGTGGTGTGAAAAACTATTTGCCCCCTTCCTGATTTCTTATTCTTTTGCATGTTTGTCACACAAAATGTTTCTGATCATCAAACACATTTAACCATTAGTCAAATATAACACAAGTAAACACAAAATGTAGTTTTTAAATGATGGTTTTTATTATTTAGGGAGAAAAAAAATCCAAACCTACATGGCCCTGTGTGAAAAAGTAATTGCCCCCTTGTTAAAAAATAACCTAACTGTGGTGTATCACAACTGAGTTTAATTTCCGTAGCCACCCCCAGGCCTGATTACTGCCACACCTGTTTTCAATCAAGAAATCACTTAAATAGGAGCTGCCTGACACAGAGAAGTAGACCAAAAGCACCTCAAAAGCTAGACATCATGCCAAGATCCAAAGAAATTCAGGAACAAATGAGAACAGAAGTAATTGAGATCTATCAGTCTGGTAAAGGTTATAAAGCCATTTCTAAAGCTTTGGGACTCCAGCGAACCACAGTGAGAGCCATTATCCACAAATGGCAAAAACATGAAACAGTGGTGAACCTTCCCAGGAGTGGCCGGCCGACCAAAATTACCCCAAGAGCGCAGAGACGACTCATCCGAGAGGTCACAAAAGACCCCAGGACAACGTCTAAAGAACTGCAGGCCTCACTTGCCTCAATTAAGGTCAGTGTTCACGACTCCACCATAAGAAAGAGACTGGGCAAAAACGGCCTGCATGGCGGATTTCCAAGACGCAAACCACTGTTAAGCAAAAAGAACATTAGGGCTCGTCTCAATTTTGCTAAGAAACATCTCAATGATTGCCAAGACTTTTGGAAAAATACCTTGTGGACTGATGAGTCAAAAGTTGAACTTTTTGGAAGGCAAATGTCCCGTTACATCTGGCGTAAAAGGAACACAGCATTTCAGAAAAAGAACATCATACCAACAGTAAAATATGGTGGTGGTAGTGTGATGGTCTGGGGTTGTTTTGCTGCTTCAGGACCTGGAAGGCTTGCTGTGATAGATGGAACCATGAATTCTACTGTCTACCAAAAAATCCTGAAGGAGAATGTCCGGCCATCTGTTCGTCAACTCAAGCTGAAGCGATCTTGGGTGCTGCAACAGGACAATGACCCAAAACACACCAGCAAATCCACCTCTGAATGGCTGAAGAAAAACAAAATGAAGACTTTGGAGTGGCCTAGTCAAAGTCCTGACCTGAATCCAATTGAGATGCTATGGCATGACCTTAAAAAGGCGGTTCATGCTAGAAAACCCTCAAATAAAGCTGAATTACAACAATTTTGCAAAGATGAGTGGGCCAAAATTCCTCCAGAGCGCTGTAAAAGACTCATTGCAAGTTATCGCAAACGCTTGATTGCAGTTATTGCTGCTAAGGGTGGCCCAACCAGTTATTAGGTTCAGGGGGCAATTACTTTTTCACACAGGGCCATGTAGGTTTGGATTTTTTTTTCTCCCTAAATAATAAAAACCACCATTTACAAACTGCATTTTGTGTTTACTTGTGTTATATTTGTCTAATGGTTAAATGTGTTTGATGATCAGAAACATTTTGTGTGACAAACATGCAAAAGAATAAGAAATCAGGAAGGGGGCAAATAGTTTTTCACACCACTGTATATAACTCTGTTTCTATAGTATGCAAAAAGCCTGCTGTGGATCTTGGCCCCTGATATACCTTCAGTCCATAAAAAGTGGATCACTTGCTCGCTGCTCTTCTTTGGTGCAAATGGACAGCAGAGTGGTCATGTTCACTCTTAGGAAGCAACAGGAGAAACTGACTGATGATTGAGGTCCAAACTGGGCCACTGTGACCAAAGAAACACCAGGTGTCCACATGTGTGGTAAAAGATATGCAGCCAACCCAAATGAAATTGCTGACTCACCCTTATACACTGTATATATATTTTTAATTCCCTACTACTTAATGTGGCAGCACTTGATTTCGATCCCACACAGCATAAATGTCTCTAGTGCCCCCTATCTGTAGTGTTTAACCTGCAGCCCACAGCACAGAATAACATTACATGACACAACTTGCAGCTTACATTTAAAACATTTTAATTTACAAAACACAAACATCAAACATCTAACACCGTTTCGTATTTACACACTGCCCTCCACAAGAGGTATCCACAAAGACACGAAGTCCACACAGTTTTATGACCGTCCCCCCCAGGCCTTTAAACACGCAGCAGTTGAGAGCACACAGGGTACAACCTCAAGAGGTGCCATCACTCCTCGAGAGTCCAAGTCCATTCACTGTCACCCAAAGCCCCACCTTAGCATTTCAGTACTTGCGCGGCCTCGGGGAGAATATGTCTCCTGGTGCTTTTTTGGGCGTGGAGCCGTCCTTTTCAGGCTCTGGAGGATCCAGTTTGAAGAGATCACGTCCCGTTCGCAGGATCTGCTCCTCTATCTTTTTGTGTCTCTTCATGTCTGACAGGACCTTATCAAGACGGGCCTCTCTTCGTTGGGAGCGGACTGATGAACCTGGAACAACAGAAGATGATCTTTAGCAAGAGGAAACAGATGCACAGAGAGATGTGATGTGGAAGAGATGTTCACGTCACCTCCTCCTGTCACTTTCTAATCTTTCTCTGGCTCAGTTGCACTTATTGGAGTATGTGAATTTCCCCTTGGGATTAATAAAGTATCTATCTATTTCCATTTCATTTGGGAACCACATGAGGGATTTGTTTCTTTTATCTTTGTGTTGACTTAAGATCGTTCTGATGGTTCCACAAATATTTTGTTCTCTTGCGGATTCTACCAATTACATTTTGGTTTTGTGTACTGTTGCTAGCTTTTTTGCTACTACATATCAAGCTTAAGGTTGGCATTGCACATTTTCTGGTTGTCCAACATTTTGGATTTTTAAAAATGGAAGAAAACCTTTCAAGGTGTTTGCTTAGAATTTCTACGTTCATCTTCAACTTGATTTTTAGTGTTTTGTATTGGGATTTGTAAATTCTGGCCTTTATATCAACCTTTAAAAAAATGTTTTTATTCTGATTTTTGTCACATCCATCCCCTTGTCCCATTTTTCCTTTACCGCAACCAAAACTGCATCCTAGGCTGAACACCTCCAGTCACTAAACAAGATGTGAGAAAAGCTAAATACAATGCACTCACCTGGAGTTCTCCTTCGATCCAGAAATGAGTTTTTTGGAGTGCTTGGCACAGGCTCATCATCAAAGTCAAACTCTGTTGGACTGGGAGCCCTGCCAAAAGCAAAATGGGAAAGCATGACCATAAATTCAGGTATCAGCCCACAGTGGTCTCACCAGCCCCAGCTTAACTCCGTGAACTGACCTCTCCCTATTCCGAGCCTCTCGCTCCTGCCTCTCTCGCTCTTCCTCAGAATCTTCGCTACCACTACTCATGCCATCTGGGTCAGGCTCCGGAGTTGGGGGTCGTCGAGGGAGGATTTCCATCTCTAGCTGAGGGACGTCTCCCTTTGAGATCATGTCATAAAGGCGCTTGATTTCGGAAACTGGAGGCATCCAGTCCACAGGATCAGAGATTTCATCATCACTACAGGGCAGGCACCAGTCATCATCATTTTCTTCATCGGCTTCCTCAGTCTGATCTTGTTGGTCTTCTTCTCGGTCATCTGCCTCTAAAGATTAGAAATAATTTTAGTACCAATAGAGGACAATACTAAGCTAGAGTACTTTAAGGTCAGCATCACACTACAAGACTCCTAGTCGGAAAGTCTGTCACACTTAAAGGATCTGGTCATCTCGAGGATGTCAGATTACACAACTAGAATTCACAGTACATGACAGATTACACCACTGCTTCATGACTTCTCAGTTTCAAACTTTCTAAATATTTTAAGCTAATTACATTTTCACAGCCAATTATTGTATCCAGACAGCACCAATGATGGAATGAATGTTTCCCAGGAATGGTGAGTCCAATCACACTCTGCTCATCGTTTTCCATTCTGTTATGTTACAACAAACAAGACACATCTTTCTTCTGTTTGCTCAGTCCAAAAACATTCGCTTTCTTTCTTTCTTTCTTTGAGGCCATATTGTATGTATTTTAATTCTATGTATGTGCTAAATCATTTTCAACTCTTAAACATGCAGAAGTCCACTCTTACCAGTGAAATGAAAAATCAAACTTGTTTTGATTTTTTTCATGGGGAATCGCAAATCACTGTTACCGAGTCAGTGGAGATGCCACACGGCATGAGTGGCAGTGACAAGCACACTCCACAACTCAAAAAGATTATGTAAATGAAATGGAAAATATCTGTTAAAGTTGTGTAGTGCAACAATGGCCTAAGCAGCACAACATGACCAACCTCTCTCCTGCTCGTCAGACTCCTCTCCAGCCTTTATTCCTTTCTGTTTTTCCCCTTCGCCTTCCTCCTCATTTTCCTCTTCCTCTTGCTCTTCTCTCTCTACCTCCTCTTTCTTCTCTCCTGATTGTTCTTCAGGCTGCTCCTCTTTCTTAGTTTCTTCAGTCTCAACAGCTAAAGACTCCAGACCCTCCTGGACTTCACTGGTTGAGGCCTCCACTGACTGCATTCCTGCACAAAAAAAAGAGAGAAAGAAAAAAAAAAAGAAACAAGAGGGTCATGAAAAAGTTTTGAGCCTGAAACTTAAAAAGTGTATCCAAATGTGCCGATTTTTAAGTGGCTAAAGAGGACTTCCTATTTGCTACAGTACATAAATTACAAGTTACTGTCACCTGTGTTTGTAGTGTGTTTTGCTTGTTTCAGAATCAAGTCAACATGGATGCCGAAAACCACAAAGCCAAGTTTTCTGCTCTTACTGAATTTCTAGCACTGGAGAACAACATGCCTTCAGGGATTAATTCTCGCCTAATCGAGACCAGACCCCATCATTCGCCACAATACAAGACATGGACTACCGAATTCTGCCTTGACATGACATCTCCAGAAGTTTAATTACAAGGCATTCAACATCAATAACAGAATAATGTCCCCGTTTTCCGGTATGTAACCCTAATTTGCAACAATGTGCATTATAGCAGACAGTTTGGGCCAGTTCAGTCTTTAGCTCAAAAAACATTAAACATAAGCAAAGTCTGTACACATTGGCCGCTCATAAAGTTTACTCCTCAAATGCAGCATAGTCACATCCAGTGTTCCAAGGATATAATGAATTTAGACTGGGGCTTCATATCTGGAGATGTACTATTAACCAATTTCACATTAAATAAAGTGGACTGCCCATGATCACGGATTCCTCAGATGCCACTGTATCAATAGCTGTCACTCATCAATAAGTGATAAAACCAGATGGGTTCAGGAGTACTCTGACAAACCATTATAAAGCAACGCAATACGCAGTTACATCCACACAATGACAGTTGTAAAGGTTCTGTGCAAAAAGGAAGCCGTGTATTAACAGTGTCCAGAAGCATCGTTAACGTCTCTGAGCTCAGAAGCATCTGAGGTGGACCATTACACAATGGTAATGTATTCTTTGGTGAGACAAATCAATATGTTGGGTCTTTTTTGAGAAAAATGCATGCCATGTTCTCCAGACCTAAGAAAAAAGGACCACCCAGACCGTCACCAGGTACAAGTCCAGAAGCCAGCATCTGTGATGCTATGAGGTTGTGACAGTGCCTCAGGCAAGGGTATCTTAAACTTTGAGAATGCATCATTAATGACAAAAAGTACATACAGGTTTTGCAGCAACATACAGTGCATCCGAAAAGTATTCACTTTTTCCACATTTTGTTATGTTACAGCCTTATTCCAAAATGGATTCAATTCATTTTTTTTTCCTCAGAATTCTACACACAACACCCCATAATGGCAACGTGAAAAAAGTTTACTTGAGGTTTTTGCAAATTTATTAAAAATAAAAAAAACTGAGAAATCCCATGTCCATAAGTATTCACAGCCTTTGCTCAATACTTTGTCGATGCACCTCTGGCAGAAATTACAGCCTCAAGTCTTTTTGAATATGATGCCACAAGCTTGGCACACCTATCCTTGGCCAGTTTCGCCCATTCCTCTTTGCAGCACCTCTCAAGCTCCATCAGGTTGGATGGGAAGCGTCGGTGCACAGCCATGTTAAGATCTCTCCAGAGATGTTCAATCGGATTCAAGTCTGGGCTCTGGCTGGGCCACTCAAGGACATTCACAGAGTTGTCCTGAAGCCACTCCTCTGATATCTTGGCTGTGTGCTTAGGGTCGTTGTCCTGCTGAAAGATGAACCATCGCCCCAGGCTGAGGTCAAGAGCGCTCTGGAGCAGGTTTTCATCCAGGATGTCTCTGTACATTGCTGCAGTCATCTTTCCCTTTATTCTGACTAGTCTCCCAGTTCCTGCCGCTGAAAAACATCCCCACAGCATGATGCTGTCACCACCATGCTTCACTGTAGGGATGGTATTGGCCTGGTAATGAGCGGTGCCTGGTTTCCTCCAAACGTGATGCCTGGCATTCACACCAAAGAGTTACTAAGGAGTGGCTTCCGTCTGGCCACTCTACCATACAGGCCTGATTGGTGGATTGCTGCAGAGAAGGTTGTCCTTCTGGAAGGTTCTCCTCTCTCCACAGAGGACCTCTGGAGCTCTGACAGAGTGACCATCGGGTTCTTGGTCACCTCCCTGACTAAGGCCCTTCTCCCCCGATCGCTCAGTTTAGATGGCCGGCCAGCTCTAGGAAGAGTCCTGGTGGTTTCGAACTTCTTCCACTTACGGATGATGGAGGCCACTGTGCTCATTGGGACCTTCAAAGCAGCAGAACATTTTCTGTAACCTTACCCAGATTTGTGAGACAATCCTGTCTCAGAGGTCAACAGACAATTCCTTTGACTTCATGCTTGGTTTGTGCTCTGACATGAACTGTCAACTGTGGGACCTTCTATAGACAGGTGTGTGCCTTTCCAAATCATGTCCAATCAACTGAATTTACCACAGGTGGACTCCAATTAAGCTGCAGAAACATCTAAAGGGTGATCAGGGGAAACTGGATGCACCTGAGCTCAATTTTGAGCTTCATGGCAAAGGCTGTGAATACTTGTGGACATGTGCTTTCTAATTTTTTTTATTTTTAATAAATTTGCAAAAATCTCAAATAATCTTTTTTCATGTTGTAATTATGGGGTGTTGTGTGTAGAATTCTGAGGAAAAAAATGAATTTAATCCATTTTGGAATAAGGCTGTAACATAACAAAATGTGGAAAAAGTGATGCACTGTGAATACTTTCTGGATGCACTGTATGCTGCCTTCAAGATGATATCTCTTCTATGGACACCCATGCAAGTCAATGCAAAACCACATTCTGCAAGTATTACAAAAGCACGGCTGCATAGGAAGAGGGTGCAGGTGTTTGCCTGGCCTGGCCTCAATTGAGAATGTGTAATACATTCTGAAAAGCAAAATACAACGACAACAACAACCCCATACTGTTGTACACCTTGTTTGCAAGTAGAATGGGACAACATGACCCCTGAAAACTCAATAAACTGGTGGTGTCTTCAGTGTCTAAACGAAAGTACTGTGGAAGAAGGCACAGCAACGTTACAAAGTGGTCTAAACTTTTTTTGCAGTATGTTGCAAATATCAAAATTTTATTTTCAGAAAAAAATGTTTCATTAGTTGTAACATCAAACAATGGACTCTTATATTGTTTTCAGATCAAATATCATTAACCAATCGCTGCTTTGTTTTTATTTGCATTTTCCTAAAACGTTGGTTTTAAATATATATATTTTTTAACGTTGTATTATTACTTAAAGTTGACAATGTGTCTGTCACCTGTAGTGTTTTCTTACCTGTCACGAAATGACTCAAGGTGATAAAAAGGAGAACATAACAGAATGATCAGCAGAAACGTTTCAAAACGAGTATTCAATGGCAGAACGAGCCCAGCACACAAAACAGAAGATGGTGTAGGTTGACAGTTCCCACTGACTTCCGCGGTGAATTGTTATTAAAGGATCAGTATTTTATGTAGCGGATAAGCGGGTCTGAAAACGGATGAATGGATTGAAGCGATACGGATTAGAGTGAAATTCTTCACTTGCATGTCCACTGTATTGCCTGATGTTACAATGATCACGCAGGCGCCGCAATCAGGGAGCTGTTACGTGTTAACAACACAATAATAAACACTGACGCGACAAAAGACAAAATGAACTCCGCGGTCGAGTCTACGCTGGGCGCTGGTACAAGGCTACTGTACAGCAGTACTGTGTGCTAATAAGAATCCCGAGAAAGCCTCTACCCAAATAATCGACCTGTCACCCATACCTGCACAGGTGGCCGCTGCGACGTCGAGTCAGTCCTGCAGCCCAAAGCTCCGCTCGTCTCGGCGGCAACAGTGTCTCCAGACAGCCAGTGACGTGTCTTCGCGGACCTCCTCCGCTTCTTCTCAGAGTTTACACCACAGCGTCTATGGCCGACATCAGTTTATAACAGAAACGCTAAAGCGAGCGTACGACTGCAGAGAACAAAATGCAAGGAGGAGCAGCAAACGCGGAACAGCACTCGAGCAGCAAGTCAAATTTCCGCCATTTCTCCCGACACGCCCTGCGCGCTAAAGAGGCGGGAGTTACTTCAAGTGGGCGGGGTGAGTGAGCCGAAGCGGAGGCGGAGCTGCATTGAATTGGGCGTGGTGAGCGAGCAAATGAAGAGGAGTGCAGACACCGGGTATTGGGGGAGATGGCGAGACTGAAGTGAATGATGCGGGGCTGTTATGGAAAAGGCGCCTCAGGATGGACACCGGCACCTCTGGCCATCGCAGTCGGCGTGCGCTTCTGTAGGTCTGCATACGTTACACGGTTTAAGCGCAATTAGCCGGGCGACGTTAACTGATGTTTATCCTGCACGAGCGTGCTTTGTTATGGAAGGCCATGGTCTTTATGTTAACAAACACAGGGCCTCCACTGAATCATCCCAGTTTACTTTAACATTGTCAGTAACAGTGTGGGCCTCTTTGGGGCTGACATGGGGAAATGCACAGAATCTGAATTAATAGGTTTAGGTTTCTTTATTTAGTCATGTTTACACAGGAAAACATAAAATTTGCCTTCTCGGTTGCATCTAATAACAGGTAACAGACAGAATGAAATAAAACAGACAAATAGAAATAAGAAAGGTTAAGGTAAGGCAGTTAGATAAAACATATTTACACCAAAAAAAAAAAAAAAAAAGGTAACAGGATATATATCAAAACCTTAAACATCCATCCATCTTCCAACCCGCTGAATCCGAACACAGGGTCACGGGGGTCTGCTGGAGCCAATCCCAGCCAACACAGGGCACAAGGCAGGAAACAATCCTGGGCAGGGTGCCAACCCACCGCAGGACACACACAAACACACACCAAGCACACACTAGGGCCAATTTAGAATCGCCAATCCACCTAACCTGCAAGTCTTTGGACTGTGGGAGGAAACCCACACAGACACGGGGAGAACATGCAAACTCCACGCAGGGAGGACCTGGGAAGCGAACCCAGGTCCCCAGGTCTCCCAACTGCGAGGCAGCAGCGCTACCCACTGCGCCACCGTGCCGCCCAACCTTAAACATTATCTCCGATATTTCTTATTGAAAAGTCGTATGGCACTAGGAAGAAAGGAGTTTCTGGAGCGATTTGTGTGGGTTTTCAAAGCGACTATCCTTCCTGATTTACTGAAGTTTAGTTCTACATGTAATGGATGTCTGTCATCAGTTGAGATGATTTCCAGTTTCTTTAGCATTGCCCTCTGACACACACCAGTCACATCATCTACATCAGCCCCAATAACTTTAGCTGCATACTTCGTAATCTGCTGGAGCTTTTTTGAGTTTTGGTTTGTCAGACTATTAAACCAGGCAATGAAACTGAAAGTGATCAGAGACTGGATCATACTACGATAGAAGGACAACATGAGGTCCTTGTCTACTTTAAATAGTTTGAGTTTATGGAGGAGAAATAAGCGCTGGTTGCATTTAGAAAATAATTTTTTTGTATTTGTATTCCAGTTAAGATTGTTATCTAGGTAAGTTCCTAAGTATTTATATTCATTCACTATTTCTACCTCCTCTCCCAGAACTACAATAGGTGAACATACAGATTTCTGACTCTTAAAATCAAATATCATTTCTTTGGTCTTTTTTACATTCAGAGTGAGAGAGTTTTTATTGCACCAGTTTACCATCCAGTCCACTTGATTTAGATAGTGGCTTTCATCCTTCCCAGATATGCATCCTATGATCATGGTGTCACCTGCGTACTTAATAATGGAGCAGTGGTCATTGTTCTGTCTCAGGTCACTTGTGTGAAGAGTAAACAGTAAGGTGATAGACTCACAGAATTGAATATATTCACTGACAGTATAGGTGGCCTCATTCAGTTGCCACCACACCTGAAGAGTGTAATCTGATTGTAACTGTTTATAAAGAAACACAAAAGGTAATTACCGCACAATGCTTTTGCTTTACTATTGTTATATTTTGAGTATGACAGTCTGTTACTCAGTCCAATAAGCATGGGGCTTTATAGGAACAGACAGAGTAAAATTCAGAAAGCCCTTTGAACAATGTGAGGTATTGTACACATGTGGCACAAGTGGATGTGAAGATGAAGAAAGCATCAATGAGCCTTAGTAACAAACCTAATCTCACCGTGCAAAATCACTAAGTATGTAGAAAAAGGAGGATCAGATCTATTAAGGGTTTAAGAAGCTCTTTCCTTTGTTTTGCATTTATTTCCACAGTCTTATGCCATCATTCTCAACTGAATATGTTTACTACAAAGACATTCACTCCCCATCCTCCTCCTCCTTCTTCTAAAGCTTTCCCACATTCACATGGGGTCGCCATATTGCACCTGCCTCCTCCATTCTCCTCACCTGACATCCCCACCACATCTCCTTCAGGTCTCCCTACACAGTCCATCCACTTACTCTTTGGTTGTCATCTTCTCCTCACACCTTTCTTCTATTTTGAGATTTCCCAATCTTTTAACTGTACACCCTGATTGTCCCATTCCTGATCTTCTCAAGCTTCGTTACTCCATGCATTCATCTCAACATTCTCATTTCTGTAGACTCCAACTTCCTTCAATGTACCTTTTTAATGGCTCTGGTTTCTGATCCATACAGCAATTGCAGTCTGACTGCAGTCTTGGTACACTTCACTGTAGCTCAGATGCTTTGGTCACATAACACAAGTACCTTTTTCCAATCAGACAGCATTCTATGGTTTGTTTTTAGATCTAGCAATCCACTACAAGATCCTTTAATTAAAATCTACTTATAAAATAAAACACTAAGGTCTTACTGTCCAGTCTCTCAGAGGAATCTGGTCAGTCAGATAGGCTTTGGTGATGTGACAAGTGTGACTGTGAGATGCACGAGAATCACCTTCAAAGACAGAAAGTATAAAACCGGAGAGGAGGTAAGAAAGGCATCTTGAACAATAATGACAAGAGTCTGAGAAGCGGGCTCTATGAGAGATGGAGCGCTCCATTGAGAGATGGATTGGCCGGTAAAGAGACATTGATACACATGCAAATACAGAGGAATGACACTGCAAGTACACATAGGGCAAAAGATAGCAAATATTTTTAAATTATTCTATTACCTATCTTTGATAGGTACTATAGTTAGTATGTTTGTGTATATATAAGCTGTATAAGCCTGTGCTGTAAAAAGCCCGGGGTCCTAGAAACTATTGAAATCATCAGAAAAAAAATTGAAATGTAGAGATGTAAGGTAATTAAAAGGAACTACTTTGGGCATCTCTCTCCTAGGAGGATTTGTATTGCTGACGTAATAACATCAATTGTGCATTAGCAGCTGAGCGACTTTGTCTTTCTTTGAAGGTTTCATTTTGCCAATGTGCTTGCCTTTCTTGTGTATTAATGGTGATAGGAAAAGTAAAAGGGATACCGTTTTGCCAATGTGTTCACCTCGTTTCTGTATCAGCGGCTAAACAAGTGACTCTTTCTTCAGAGGTAGAGCCCTTACCCCGACTCCACCTCTCACTTCCCGGCTGGACACACAGACAGACAGAGACTTCCACGCACAGACGTTTATATATAAGATATTTCTCTCCCCTAGCTTCTCGAGTTATTGTCATTATTTGTTGTAGTCAATAATTTGGGGATACCTGTGTATGGATCACAATGAATGGTGACAATAAGAGCCAAGAAGCGCAACAGTTATCTATTATAAACTAACAGGGGTATCCAGCACTGCTCATGTTGGCAGCTCACTCCAGCCACTGCATCATCCAGGACTAATGTGGATCTCGCAGACAGACAGAAAAGAAAAACCTTCTAAATACTCACAGTGGGTTAACTCGGTTTATTGATGTAAAAATCAAGTGTTCATCAAAGCTATACATAAAAAAGTATTTTTCCAAAAAAGAATTAATTTTTTATACCATACCAATAAATGAGTAAAGACATTTGTAGTGATCTTAACAATTCACTACCACTACTCCCATGTACTGAGCCCACCTGGCATTTTACCTATCTGCCCTTTATTGGAATGTACCACTCAACTCATGAGGTGGCATCACAGCCCAATATTAAACTACAAGCATACACATTATTCATGTCACCTACACAAAATAAACTCCTGCTTAAATTTTACAAACCATGACGTTAAAACTCAATTCAGGTACCTGTCCAATTCAAATAGCCGGCATTCACAAACTTTTTCTTTCAACCATTCAACTCCCTTTTCTGAAAGGCGGCTGTGGCCAAATAGTTTAAATAAATCAATGACACACCCATTCCTCTGTGGTGTTATCCTGTTCATCCTCTCTCTGACACACCATTATGGAGGACTTTAAGCAAAACAATTGTACTGTAAAAGTGTGTCAAGAAACACCACTGGTGCTCCTTCCTAACGCCAGCAATACACTTTTATAGTCCTCTCCGTGCCTGTGACTGCCAAGTCTTATGTTTTTTAGACATACTGGCGTATATTTGAGATTGGTTTGTTGCTTGTTATAATATGCATGTATTGATCTTCTGTAAAGCTCCAAATTTTCCCCTGGGAGCAAGCAACATTCCCTCTATCTACTCATTGTGAAAGGCGCTATAAAATATAAATTAATTCCTACACACCCAACGCTACTTAAAAAAGTAGTTTCGTATCAGACCTCCGAGCGGAACAGCACACTAGTTGATACATTTATTTTTTATTTCACGGTCGACATCAGCCCCGTGGCTCCATCCCAAGTCATCCCCTTATCTGTAGTCCCGTTAGACAGCTGCCGCCGATAAACCTAAGATGTCGGTTCTAGGGCGGGCGGAAGTGAGCATTTGGTGTGTGATGTCATGTCCGACTTCGTTTTGATTGGCTGAGGCGGAGCGCAGGGTCGGACGGAGCTGAATTTAAAAAACATTCGACGCGGCCATCGAAGCGGTTGAAGCGCCGGAAAGAATACGGGGGTGAGTGTTCCAGGAGACAGGCGGTGGTAGATGGAAAGAAAAGAGAAGCCGACAGAATTAGGTGAGTTAAGAATTGAGTTACGAAAGTAGGCATCTGGAAGTATTTCTTGCTTTTAATGTTTCACGAGCTCGATTAGATGCGGGCCTGACACGGATTTAGGTGTTCGCAGTGAGACCCCAGTTCTTTCTCGGTTGTTCACAGTGCTGTAAAATGCAATGCGTATGGAAGTCGGTTCATTGATCATATGAATTGTACGAGTAGAAAGTGCGGGTGTGTGGCGGCTTTTATGTTTTATTTACCGTCTCTAGTGGATTTGTTTACCTTCTACACGCGGGGCCATTTGCGATACGGTATGCGGTTGTCTGTCTTCACATTCCCATCTTTTATTCGGATACGTCTTTATTGAATTAGTTCTCCTGTAGTAGGCCTGAAAGTAGAGTCCGGGATCTAAAACTCAGTAAATGTGGAAAGTGGCGAGCGGTGTTCAACGAAGCCTGGTGGAGCTTCTGAAACATCCGGGTTGTCCCCCTCCTCAGGTTTGCTTCGTTTCTTATGCTACAGCACGACCCATTACCGCCACGAGAGTAGAACATTTTACGTTGAAATGGGCAGTGGGCGAAAACATTTTGATTTCTTCATTGTGAACGATTGGTTCATAAATCATGCAGCAGCGTGCCACTGAAATAAAGTTCTATCCAGTGATCCACAAGGGCGTTGAAATAAATTGTCCTCGATGTGGCGAGCTTGGTTAACCTATAATCCGAAATAACATTCCAATATATAAAGTAGAATGTTACTTTCAAAAATAAAGCACAATACAGAGTGAATCATTTGTAGTGTAATTTTTTTTTTTTTCTTTTTACAGCGAGGAGCGATAGCAAGCGTTGCGAAAAGGTGGTAAGATAACCATAGGAGACAACTGTATTTGGTGTCATTCTTTAGTCTCCAGTGCGCTTTACGTATACGGAGCTTTAACACATCCATTGACGTTTTAATAGCTAGAGAGCAGGTACTTGAAATGACTTGTTAGGATCAAAGGCGTGTAATGAACTGGGGTCCTTGGGGATTTAAAGTCCATAACCACCATGTCACATAGCCTCTGTTTAGCAATGATCTTCATTTCAAAATAAATGCAAAGTCATCTGTGAGTGAAGATTGTTTGTTTGATTCTCAAAGAAATGAGTGACTAATCGAGTACAAATAGAGATCTTGTCAGTTTAAAGAGACTGTGTGACTTGAACTTGTGACTTTAATTTACAAGAGCTATGAATCATGGGAGCATTTTAGTGATAATTGCTTTTTTTTCCCACGTCTGATGCACCATCAGAAGATAACTTTCTTTGAACAGTGCATTTAAATAAAGTGTCAGATCAGAATTAAAATCGTTTATTTGGGAGTACTTAATATAGAGAAATATAACTTGGTACATAATCAGCTGCTTATAACACAGCATCACATACAAATAGCAAATTAATACCATACATTGCATTCAATTGTAGAATAGTGTCTGCACACGTGCACATTCGTAAACCTGGGTGCAAGCACACACCTTCATAACACATCTGCCTTCCTGATGCAGAACTTAAGAATTAACTAAGGGAGGGAAGTCTTTTTCTATTTTAAAATTACTTTATCTGTGTGGTTCTTTAGTTAGCAATTTTACCATAGTAATATAAAGCTGAGGCATGTTATATTTAGGAAAATCTGATATATGTGTTACCAGCCTCGGGCCTTGGGGAACTTGGGCCGGGTACAAGCCACTGTTGCTACAGGGTGTAGCCACAGTGATATTGTGAAAAGCATAGAAAAAACAGGCAGCAGTCCCGAGTCTGACCATACTTCTCTGTTCTTTATTCTCCTTTACCAAGAAAGGAATAGTAGTCGTGGCCAGCTATCAAAAGTACTTGGTTAGAAACCAATGTCCCCAGAACTCAGTAATTTTCAAAGGAAGCATACAGTTCTGTATCCCCATATTGTGTGTAGATGAGATGCTAAAGCAAAGCAGGTGACTCTTTAGCAAGACCGGTAAATATGTATGTCCTGTATAGAGCCATCGGCAATAACCTGTAGCAAAATTTTCCAGAAATTCTGCCTTTTCTTTAAAACACTGGTTTATAGCCCATTACACTAAGCAACACACAGAAATGTCATTTGCTTTAGAATACTGAATTCTAGCCCTCTACATATGCATCTAGTTAAGTACCTTTTTTTTTATGGCAGCTGTGCTTGTCGGAGTTATGACCTCCCTTCCATCATTTTACTTTGCATCAGACTTTATTATAAATGTCCAGTTATACTTGCACATACAATATGTACCATCCTAGAGTCCTAAAACCTGGGCATTTGTTGCACAGTAGGAGAGCCGAGTCTAGGTAAGTATTAAGCCAGAAAGATGCAGCCTGTCTTGTACCTGTGCCAATTGCACCAGTGTCTTCAGATCTACAACATGGCTGGTCTTATTCTTTGCTGTAGTCTTTTTTTGACCCCAAAAGTAATTGTTGAAAAAGTAGTGGGTATTAAAATGGCACCTGCAATTGATAAATTTTATTTAATCTGGTAAAAGGAGAGGAGTTATGTTGTGCAGAATAACATTTACTCCAGTAAACTTCTAAGTGTATCAATCTTTGGCATCTGTCTTAAACACAAGCAAGTCTAGAAGGTTTTGGAATTTTTTATCTGATTAAAAAAACAGCTGTGGAAGCTCGCTGTGGTGTTTTGGGAAGTTTTATTTTTTAAAGGCTTCTTGAAGTGTTGCAGGAATTTGTGATAATGCAAATGTTTTATAGAATTAAAAGTATGCCAAGATATTCCACTCTACAGTCATTATTGTTCTGTTTATAGTTATTTTCATGGTACAGTATACCCAGTGTCACAGATCCTAGTAGTTTTAATGTGAGGTCTTCTAAGGAACCAGTTTTTCAGCCTAATTACTGGGATTGGTTGAGTTCAGCATTGACTTTAGCGTGGTGGTTAATGGCGTTTGCTGACAGCTACCGTAGGCTATCCCTGTCTTAGGTTGTTTTTGAAGACCGCCTGCATAGATTTACATCCTATGTCACCAAGATGTTCTAGTTCGTTTTAGGAGTAATTGAATGATAGTTCTGTATGAGCAAGTGTCTGTTTTTGTACCGTTGTGTCTAACAATGGAGTGGCGAGCAGTCTGGAGTTGGTTCCTGCCTTATTTATAATATTTACTAGTCATTTAGCCTGTTACAATGACGGGAGCTGGAACAGTAGTGCATAAACATTAGTAGGAACATAATAAAGTCTATATTAAATGGCAAGGGACTTTGACATCATTCTTTTTGTTGGTTATATTTTTCTTTCTTTCAGCCTTTCTTTTGTTGATGTTTACTTGCTGAGCTAACCGTTCTTCGTGGGCTGCCGCTGTGTATTGTGTGTCTTTAATTTTCTGTGACAGTAATACTGTCTTGTACGTCCGTAATATACCTTTAATTTTCTCTGGCGGTAATACAGGCGTGCGCGTCGGTAATATGCCTTTAATCTCCTCTGACAGTAATACTGGCTTGTATGTGGCTATAATGTGAGTCACTGTATTGTGTACCTTTAATTTCCTCTCGCAGTAATACTGGTTTGTATTTCCGTAAAATGCCTGTAACTTTCTCTGACAGTAATATCGCGCATTGCACCGTGCCCCGCGCATGCGCACTTCACCAGAAGACACAGACACCTGGACGCACACAGGGATTTTATTAGAGGATAAGATTAAGCCAGTTTAGTAAATGAACATACTGTATTACTGTACTTTTGTGACCCAACTGTGCTTTTTAAATACCGGAATACACACACATACACCATCCTGTATTCGTTGAGCCGCAATTTTTACTTGCTTTTCTATATTCCTTAGAGGTGACCAATATATTTTGCTTTGTAAATCTGACATTGCATTTCTTTCTTTAAAATGTATGTGGCTGAATGGTGGAGCTTTGGTGATATTCTGCATGAAATGAGCTATGATGGGCACATTGCCCAGGCCTTTGAGAAAGTTCCATTTTGTAAGTTGCCATGCCATCAGTGACTCCACAAACAGCATGTATACAGTTATTTTTAACTTGATGCGTACCTCCTCAATCACTTTAATCGGTAATTTTGAATCATCTCTAGTGTTCATAATCCATTAATTTTGTGGATTAAAAGGTCAAACTTGGTTTGGAATGGAATTCAAGGCTTTTCTTCTAAAGAACAGATTTGGATGATCGTGCATGTTCTACATCTTCCTTAGGTTCTGTCAGCTGAAGTTTTCTGTGTGACTGACCTCCTCCTATATGCTTAGTAAGATGTTGCTTGACCTCCCCTCCCCCCTTTATATGGGGACCTAATCATTTTTTGTTAAAAGGATATGTATATTTTTTTTGCAATTCTTGATTTTCATAGTTGTCACTTTCATTTGCCCTTTTAAAATTGTGTTCTAAAAATGAAACGTTAATTATAAAAATCTCCACCAGCAGTTTACATTGGTCGTCTATGAGGGCAACATATCAAACATAAAACAAAAGTCTTACTAAATGCATACATTCCAAGCAGCAAACACCCCTTCTGTGTTTTAGAGGTATGTTTGAGAACAAAGTGAAGCTGGTAGTCATTAATTTGTCTCGGTACCCTGGCACCCTCTCCTGAGTGATGGCCTTCAGTGAAGTTTTTGTAAGCGGCCAGTACAACAAAACTTAGAGATACTGGAAGGGTGTATCGTGAAGGAAAATAGTTTTATGATTCTTTAATGCAGTGTTTCCAAAATGCATATACCTGAGTTGTAAAATTAAACTGAACAAATGAAGTGGCTGTATTGTATCATGCTTCTTTTTTGGAAACTGTGAAGCCTGCCAGAGAATCTGGGGAAACCCTCAGGCGCCACAGTGGGTTGGAAATTTGAGGTGTCCGAGATAAGTAATGTGCTGTTGCTGTTAGAAGTTTCAGCAATTGAATTTACTCGATTTAAAGGCTGTCCTTTTGTTTCAGCTTTTGTCTTTCATTCCAGTTTAGTTTTAAATAATGAATCTCTCCAGATGTCCATGACTAATGATAGCTTGAGAGTTGTCCCAATCAGTTACACAAAGCAGTTTTTAGTGTTACTAAGTGGTCTATCCTTGGACACCTCAGTTTTCGTGCAGGAGTTGCAAAAACCTCTCGCTCTCTGCAGCAAAGATACTCCTCCCCTTTGTGGGCCTTGATACATTTTCTCCCCAAACCCCATACCCTCCTCCCCCCCAACCCATGGGCACCATTGCCAGTTTGACTGTGCCTCACCAACTCAGCAAGACATCAGACTGAATTTATTTCCTTATTTACAGTTTTGCTGCATTTCTTGATGTGTATATTCTGGCTCATGTGAATAAATGAATGGTGGATACATTTGTTGTCATTTTTCATTGTCAGACCTCTCTCTCATATAAAATGATGCCTTGTTTGTGTGAATGGGGGGGGGGGGGGGGTTAATATTCACTAGAAAAGTGTAGTCTAGTTGGTCAAATCTCTACTAAAGTACATCTGCAAATAAGCTCTTCACAAAATGAGCTACAATAAACCACAGCTGGAGGGTGAAAGTGTACCATGAAGAAAAGAAACACTTGAACCCTTTTTGACTATAATGATGCACCCTTTCCTAAATGTGTTGGCCTTGAAGGGGATTATATTGGGTACTAGCCATGTGCGCCCAACTACGTTGCACATGTTAAAGTTGTCTGTGAAGGGCTCCCTGTTTAAACGTGGCTGCCAGTCGTGAACTGGGCCCTTCGTCGCACAGCATTATGATTTTTTTATAAGGGAAACAAAATTGCAAAACAAAACCCTTGGACATTGATATCACTGTCCGAATAGTAATTATGTGGTGGTGGAGGAGCATTTCTGCTTCTCTCCGTTCACAGTCCGTCTCGTTTTCATGACGCTGTCGTTTCCTCTCACGCTCTCTTCTAAACCTTTCTCCAATCTCGCAGGTTGCTTTGTGGCAATCCAAAGAGTAAGGTAGAACCAATGCTTCTGTCTTGAACTCCAAACGGCGACTGATGGAAAATCACAGAAGTGTGTCCGACTTATATACTCTGACTGCCGACTCCAAGAAGTGGGTGAACATTCGATTTGGACAAAGTGCTGCCAACGACGGTCGATAGAAACACAAAAAACCACAGTCTCGACAATGAAGCAGGTGTCAACGCCAGATCTAAACACAGAGTGGTGTCGACAGTGTTTATAAACAAAAGTAACAATCAAGGTGTTGTGTATTCAGCCAGTACAAACCGCACGTAGTCTCCTTTAGTTCAGTCCTCTTTAATCACCACACTCCAACCTCATCCAACAATCCTCCCCCCTCACTTCCTCTCCTCCTCCATCACTACTGCCCTCTACTGAACACAGCAGGAACACCACACAAGGCAGTGAATTCGCGGACAAAGATCAAGATCCAAATGAATAATATATATAAAGATAGTGAATTTAAAGCACAACAATTTGTTTAGTTTGAATGTCTGTGTTTTGAGGTGTGACTGGAGTACTACAGTCTTCAGTAGTATAAGCCTGGAGGAGATTCTTAATGCAATGCCTATGTTTTAGCTGTCTCTCTACTGCCATCTAGTGCTTCTTCTAATTCATTCGTGGACAAACAAAGATCAAGATCCAAATGAAGATTATATATAGAGATGTTCCAAGGCTTCTATTTCAAGCTGCTTCTTATGCCCTATAGACTGCTACGATAGGTCATAGGGTAGACTTTGTTTTAATGAATGTGTCACTTTAGTTTCTGGGACAAATACATGCCTCAAGTGTAAAAAATATCTTCAAAAATACAGAACTTATCCAAAACATCAATGAAATTGATCCTTTGGAATTATTTAAAATCATAAGTTGCATATGTGGCTATAAATTGGAGGATTTGTCAAATATAACTGTGTAATGACCTCCATGCACAGTTTCACATTTCAAAGTATCGCAAGTGCCCCCCCCCCTTTTTTTTTTTCTCTCTCTCTCTGACCGCCAATAACATGTCACCTGACAGAGCAGCTGCCCATTAGAAGGGTTTTCAGGTATGGCGAGTTAAGCTGTAATCTCTGCTTTATTTTTTCTCCATCCATTCATGGTCTGTAATACACAAGACATCAGGCAAACAAGCCTTTATTCTGTTAGTAATGTCCAACACCTCATCATTCATTACTCCTCGTCCCTGCACTCTGTGCCTTGTATCTCTGGGTGAGCACTCATTGGTTGTCTGATCTCTCCTATACACTCATACCCATCCTTGTGACTTGGGACTAAATCAAACCAGTTTGGCTTTGTCAGTGTGAGTGCCAGACTGGGTCACTGGGTACCAACTTTTCCAGCAAAATACTTAATTCCCCCACGTCATCATACTACATTGATATCAGTAATAGCAGTCATCATGTGCTGATCCGCCCTGATCAGAAGCTGCCTAATGTGACATTGTGTCAAGTACTTTGTTGCTTCCGTTTTAAGTCAGAGTCCTGACAACAACCCATACAGTATCTTGATAAGTTTTTGGGGGCAGTGGGTATTACTGAATGGAAGCAAACTTAATGGGTTGAATGGGTGATGTACAATAGTTTCACAAGTAGACCTTGTGTGTGTGTGTGCGCGCTCTGCCAGGATATGTCCTTGTGTGTCTGAACTGTTAATCAGGTACAGAAAATCTTTGGATGCTGTGACCATTCCTCCCTTTGAGGAAAATGTTAAACCCTTTTTATAGCTGATCTCAAATAAGGAAAACTGGTGATATGTTTTCCTTGAAAGAAGAATTGAACTCTCTACTCACAAATTGGTTTTTGTTTTAGTACCCCTGCCATGAGCTGGAGTGATAATCTGGAGTGTTTAAGGTGTTGTAATTATAATGTAGACTTGGCACAGCCACAGGCTGCTAAACTGCTACTTGCTCTTTGTCAGCAGGGGGGCTTCTAAACATTCAAGCAAAATCTCCAAATATGTTTATATTGCCCAGTTTTGGGGGTGGATAGTAATAGAGACCAAACAAACCATTGATATGGACATATTTGCTTTGGACTCAAAGAATCAGTTCCCTTGGATGCTCCAAAGGCTGTAATCTGATCATTAACAAAGTACGTATGCTGCCATTAATGCCGGTGTCTTTAAAACATCAAGATTAATTTCATCTTGAGCTCCTAAGCAAGTGTCTGCTTTCGCTTCAGATGTTTTTATTTACCCATTATTACATTGCTTACAGGAATAGAGTAACTCTCTCTGGGCCAAAATGTTAATATCAATTTGTTTTTGGTAGAACTCTTGCCCATTAGCAAAAGTTAAACTTAAATACCAAGACCTTGTATATTTTATATGGTGAGCAATTCCATTAGTTGCACTAATAACACATTAAACTGATTTATATTTTGTTCGTGTGAGCAGGCAGACAGTTTGCCATGACTAATGCATTGGGCTGTAAACCACAGCAAATCTCTCCTCTAGTCAATTATCCTCCCATTATAGAAATGCAGAAACAATTGTGCCATTGTGATTTAGACAGGTAATATGTGTGGCCTTTGCTTTATTGCAAAAGAAATTTCAGTCCTCCTTGTGCGACTCTTTTTGTGCTTTTATAATGCCGTTTGCTTAGATAAGCATCTTTCAAACAAACTGGAACGGTGCCATGCTGATTTACATTTTCCAGTGCTTGCTTGGCTTTGCCACCCCAGCAAAAACATCATCTTGTTCTGCCACACTTTGAAATTCTTAATGTGTGTTTTTGCCCCCCAATACCAAAATAGTCCGCCACATGATGTAGAGATGAAAGGCGTATTCTACAGTGCTGTATATGATGATGTGTACAGCTCAACATGCATCAGAGGCCTTCAATCGAGGTCCCTTTGAGGATAAAATTTGAAAATGTTATTTCAGCTTCCTTTTAATAGAACTCTTATTTTGACCCTTTGGTACCTTATTTCTAATATTTGTGCTGTTAAAATTCAACAGGCTTGGTAGGCATATGCTTAAACTATTTAGCATTGCTTTAAAGCAGAAGAAAGTTGGACACTTTTTTTTTTTTTTTTTTTTTTTTTTTTATATATATATATATAAATAAAGCATTTCTTTATTTGCTTCAGTTTTGGTTTACACAAGAATAAACAGAAGAATTTCCTTTTGACGTCTGAATGTGGCGAAAAGGCAATATGCGGTTAAGGCTTCAATTTGGCGTTGAAATTCACTTCAGATTCTAATCAGTGTTGATCCATTATTCACATCTTAAGAATTTATAATTTAATGATTTCGCTGCAGGTATAAAGTCGTATGTATGTGCCTGGGGATCTGGACTTCACCAATTCTTCTTCATAGGCATGGGGTTAATCTAATCTTAAATATGATGGGGACTGTGAGTGTGTAATAATTACAGACACCACTTTGGAATTTCCTGACAATAGTTCGTATGACAATGTGCAGGGCAGTACATAGCCAATGTTTTTAGAGGTGTCTAAAATAAGCCAAGCGTTTGTCAAGGTGAATACTTGGAAAAAATATGTTTAGTTCTTTAAACACATTTGTTTGTTCCCTAAACAACCTTCAAAGCCTTCTAAACTGAAAAGCAGAGGTGAATTGATGTAAAATTGCCTTGATAAGATGCCTATTGTCCCGTCCGCAGAGTAAAGTGAAATTCTTACTTGCATATGCCATTCAACCTGTACCATGTCAAAAGGGATTTGTTTCTAAATATTTGATTTGATGCAAGTATTTTTGCAAACACAGACATCGGCATATGCAGCTTTATGGTTTTACTTGGCTTGATCATATTTGCCCAGAATTGTTTTCAGATGAAAATAAGCATGACAGCATAATACCAGCTAGGGTTTAAGGCATTCTTGAATGTTGTATCTTATTTCATTGGAATTTTAAATTAAGCTAGCTATGTTATAAAGCTTTGCCTGAGAAATTTCTTAAAAGAATGGGCCTTGTTTATTGTTCTGTATACAATATTTGTTTTTGTGCCTCCCATATTACGATTAAGCAGGCATAGAAAAGGGCATGTTCAAGAACTAAACAAGACTTGTGGGGAGTTGAAGCCCAACACAATGGGCAAAGCACACAAGGCAGGTAAAACTCCTAGACAGGGTGAACACACATCAAAATCAATTCAGTGTTACCAATTCACCCAAGCTGTGTGTCTTTGGATTCTGGGAGAACATTTAAACTCTGCACAGGAAGGACCCTTAGTTATGAACCCAGGCCTCCTTACGGTGAGACCGCAGCACTACATAAGCTGATGCTGTAATCATGCAGAGAAGTGGGGTGTCTGGCCAGTGGAGAAAGGGCATGCCTGCAATTCAGCATACTCGTCATCACAAAACTGGCAGCCTGTTCAGCCGATTGCAAGCCAAATTCAAGAACAGGCAAAAATGTCCAATTTCTATCTAAGGCCGATTTCTACTGGTAATGCAAGAATAGAATATGAAGGAGAGGCAGATCCTAAACTCCAGCATATTTATTGAAATACATGCGTAAATGGGTAGATAGAGTTTCTGTAACAAGTCAAATGTCCGCCAATGGACAAAGTTGTATCACACACAATTTAAGAATCTCACTGTAATCTGTACTTTCACCAATACTGTTTTGCACCTCCTCTACACATCTATCTGAATAACCTTTTTCTTTCTGTATGTCAAATGTATAAGCTTTGTTATTCTTCCAAAATATTTTTAAACAAGTTCACTGCCCTAAGTGTTACTTGTTTTTAGGGCGATTCAAAGTTCAAGGATTTAGAATAGCAAGTAAGTCTTTGAACTTGTGTGTACTACTAAACCTCAATGGATCCGATCCTACTGGTGCATTAACACAGGGGCCCTGCAGGTGGAGCTTGCAGACTTAAATAACCTAAAGATGAATTCTCTTAAAGTGTGTTCATTCTCTGTGCAAGCAGCATCACAAGTGAGAATGTGCTCAATAAATACTGAATTCTGCACCGTAACACTGTGATTTCCTTACTCCAGAGTTCCCAACCTGGTCGCAGTACTGTTGTCGGGGAGTCACTTTTTCTTGAATTTATTCCTTAAAAGCTACAGACAATTGTAAGCACTTTATAGGGTAATGAATGATTTCATGACACAAGTTTAAATGTGTAACATAAAAACCATAAGTAGGAAAGCAGTGGAGAGATTAGACTCTTGCTGGCTGAAACACTAATAGCCATATTGTAGCTGTGGGGGATGGGGCGGGGGTAGTGAGCAGTGTATTTGGATTTACAAGTTGCCTTTAGTGCCAGGGATGCAAATGTAGGTTTTTTTTTTGTTTGTTTGTTTTTTTTTTTTTTTTTTTTTTTTTTTTTTTGGATGGGGAAGTGTTATTTATACTGTTGTATAGAAACAATTTGTCTAATACCACCTCTGACAAATTTGCCTTTTCCCTCCTCTTTCTCCATAGCAATGGCAAAGCGTGTGAGCATTTTTGAAGCGGGGCTGAAGAAACCTCAGGCTTCAACTGCTCGAGTTCGGGTGTCTGTTAGACTTCGGCCGTACATGAGCCAGGATGATGAGAAGAATGAG
Organism: Erpetoichthys calabaricus; assembly: GCF_900747795.2. NCBI lineage: Eukaryota > Metazoa > Chordata > Cladistia > Polypteriformes > Polypteridae > Erpetoichthys > Erpetoichthys calabaricus. The sequence continues at coordinate 1,587,659 of NC_041405.2, read as the reverse complement.
GGTCCATGTGTCCGTGGTACTGGTGGGAACTCCCTGGAGATTGTGAACTGGAGAAATACCATGGAGACGATGCAGTATCAGTAAGCCTTGAAACTTCTTGTGGTTTGCTTATACACTGTAATCTCATCTTAAAGTGGCCACAGTTGAATGTTACACCTCCCACTTTTGCCTAATTTTGTGGTGTTGTGTCTGCAGGTTTGATGCTTTTTATGGTGATGGTTCCAGTCAGCAAGAGGTTTACTTGGGCTCTGTGAAGCCTGTTTTGACTCATCTTCTGAGTGGACAGAACGCTAGCATTTTTGCTTATGGGCCCACTGGAGCAGGTCTGCTTTGTCTATTGTAGTTGGATAGTACTAATTATTCAGGACTTGTGTAAAGAGGGGAAAAAAAAGTCTTCTCAACCTAGCCTTTTGTGGTAATTGCACATTTTTCATTACTGTAATATTTTATTAGGTAAAACGCACACTATGCTTGGAAGTCCAGATCAGCCCGGTGTGATACCCAGGGCTGTCAGGGATGTTTTCCAGATGGTTCGGGAGCAGAGCGTTCTTCCATCTAATGAAGAATGGGAATTTACCACTACAATGTCTTACCTAGAGATTTATAATGAGAAGGTGTGTCCAACATGAATTTTCCATGGGTGATGATAAAGTTATCCACCTGTTTTATGTATAAATATACAAGTTTTGTTAAAAAAAAAAAAAATGTCCCCCCTTTTATATAGGTTCTTGACCTGCTGCAGCCTAAAGACCTGAAAGATCAGGACCTGCCCATTCGGGAAGATAAGGACAAAAACATACTGATACCTGGACTCACTCAGAAGCTTATCTCCTCTTTCACAGACTTTGAGAATCACTTCATCCCGGCCAGTCAGAATCGCACTGTGGCGAGTACAAAACTGAACTCTCGATCTAGCCGCAGCCACACAGTCCTCCTCATCAAGGTAGTGTTTTACAACTGTGCAAGATCTCTAACCGCCTGTATGTGGATTTCCATATGTTGCGGCTTATTTTATACCTTCTGCTTACAGGTTGTCAAGTCTTTACGTAGGCCTCCATTTAGACAGCTGACTGGTAAACTCTATTTGATTGACCTTGCTGGGTCAGAAGACAATCGCAGGACAGGAAACCAAGGCATTCGACTGAAAGAAAGTGGAGCCATTAACTCCTCTCTCTTTGTGTTAAGCAAGGTGGTTGATGCGCTCAACCAAGGACTTCCTCGGATACCTTATAGAGACAGCAAGCTCACTCGACTTCTGCAGGTAAGTGACACAGTTCAGTCTCATCCAAGTGAAAAGGGTTAACATCAACATATGTTCTCAGCAACAGTTAATATCAAATGATTTCCATTCAGGGTTACCTTTTTTTATACAACAATTTAGAAAAGTTTCCACCTTAGCATGCAAAGGAAAACCAAAATTTTGCTGCTATTTGAAAGGATACAATTTTAGATTATGACTGCTTTCTCAAACCTACCTCAGATCATCAAGTTTTGTGTTTGAAAAGAACTGAAACAGCTATCCCATAGCAGTTCAAGATCATTAAATACACAGTTTGTTGCTTTTCTGGACAAGTGCCCTTGTGATCTGCATTGTGTGGTAGCCGGTTGTCTGTTTTATATCCTTTTCAGTCATGTTTACTTGCTCTCTCTTTAGGACTCTTTGGGTGGCTCAGCACACAGCGTAATGATCACAAACCTTGCTCCAGAGTTTAAGTATTATTTTGATACACTTACAGCACTGAACTTTGCCGCCAAATCAAAGCAGATAATCAACAAACCATTTACAAGAGAAACTGTTCAGCCTACCGGTAAGCTTGCTGTATTTGCCCAAAGATCTTGTCTGGGAGGGCAACATTTTGGCACACTATATGTTGAATATTGGTGTTGAAATATAAATGTTTTAAGTATCTAGAAAGTTAACAGTCTAATCGGCATTGTGATCTATTCAGCTGAATAACTTGCAAATGAATGTAGTTAATTGCTGGAAATATTCTGGGCAACGTGAAAATTCCACTTGCATTTTTGCCCATAGATTTCAGTAAGTATTTTTTAATATAACCAGTGAACAAATGTCTTAAGACTTGTACTTTACCCATGTTGAGAATAAAACCAGAGTCCCCCCCCCCCCCCCCCCCCCACAGATTATATACCAATTTTAAATTCATTACATTACTGTTCTGCCCTTTTAAATTCCCCTCTCAAGCATTGAAAAGGCCAAGAGAAGAGTCCCCAACTAGGATGCCTGCCAAGAAAAAAATGGAAGCACAAAATATCAGTGGAGAAGTTTCTACAGAATCTGCACCAGGTGTTTCTGTGTCCTCTAGAAGGTAGTAACTTGATTTCATTGTGCCTCTTTTTTTTTTTCTTTTTCTTAAGTGAACATGCAAAGAATTTGATCTGAATCTGTTTATGGGGCTTTGCTTTTCTTAGCTCTCACAATGAAGTCTATGATGGCAGTGTGATGGAGAGGTTGTTAATGCTAGAGAAAATGATGATGGGAACTCCTGAGAGAGAAAGACTTGCTCTTCTCAAGACTGTCCAACAGAGTCGTAAGGAAATTCAGGTGTGACAAGAGCTAGCTTCTTCCTTTACAGAAGTGGCATGGACTCTTACTTGGCTGATGTATTGAACTATTTTATTTAATCACTTATTTTTGCCAGGAGCTTAGAGAGAAGCAGAAAGAGCTAGAAGCCAAGGCACAAGAGGCCCAGTCTCTCCTTGCTCAGCAAAATACCTTGCAGCCCTCGAATTCTTCAAATGCAGAAGGCAAAGTCAAGAGAAATATCCGTCCTCTGGCAAATAAGCCTATATCTGTTGCTGCTCCTTGCTCAAAGCAGCAAGCGGTGGTGTCACCTCTGCAAGGTATGCAACTTCAGGAACCAAGTGGGTTTAAGCATGATGTGTGTGTGTGCATACTTGCTTTTTACTATGTGTAAATAACAGGTGGTAATTCTGATCTATTTCACAATATGATGGCAAAATTGTACTAGTATCTCGTCACATCCTGTCACTTGCAAGATGGTAACAGGACTACTTTTTAATGTGGCCTTGGTAAGTTTTCTTCTGTGTGTGATGTTAGGTGTTCATCTCTCCTTCTACTTGAATCCCTGAGTGAAAACTTTGTGGTTTTTGGGTTTCTGCTCCTTAAAATGACTTTTGAGCAACAGTGTGTGGTTTTTTTTTAATCCCTCCTCCCCACATGGTGATTAGTGGTTTTAATTAAAAATATATGTCCTTACATGGATATGAAGAAGAATCCAAAAATTATAGAAAAAATGTTGGCTTCCATTGGAGGTGCACCCTGAACTTGTATTTCTACTATTGCTGCACACCTCTGTCCATTAGACCATCTTGCTTGAAAGGTTAGCTGTTACACAGGTAGCACTTGCTTGAGTCAGACTGGCACAAGGAAGTTGCTCTCCAGTTACTACGGTCTCATTTCATGGCATTCTTTGACAGTAGCTCATCTTGTGAATAATTGTGATCACATCTGAAATTTTAGTTTGTATACATTTCCCAAATTTTTTTTTGTTGCTTAATGTAGAGGAACTTTTAACATTTTGAAACCAGTTTGATATGTGCAGTTAACTTTTCATTTTAAGATCTGTGAACTTCTGTTTCTACTTGGAGGCATGCATTAATGCATATGGATGCTGGTTTGCCTTTAACCACTGACTTGTGTGCTTGATAAATAGAATCTGCAAACTTCAATATGTATTCGCCGAGTCCAATGCAATTTTTCTGGTAAGAGATCTCATGGGGTGATTCTTTAGGTCTTTAATCATGACAAAGCTAGGTGTGTATGTGTGTGTGTGTGTGTGTGTGTGTGTGTGTGTGTGTGTGTGCATTTGGTGTTTTGGTTTTCTTTAGATATTTATCTCCAGATCCCAGTGGAGCACAGTCCTCCATATTTTACTACTTTAGTTTTTTTTTTTTTTTTTTTTTCCTGCTATGTTAAATTATTGCACCTTTTATACCCTTTTAGTATCCCGAGTAAACCCTCTGCAGCAGAATATAAGTGAGGTTGAAACTTCTAAGAAAACAAAGACCTCCAAGAAGGTACTTCTTAGTTCCCTTTTTACTCTTGGCTCTGCCTGATGCCTTTTTACTGTGAGTTGTCACTGTGTACTGTTTTGTGTTGTGCATGTGTTAATTTAGTGTTTAAATCAAAGTCAACTGTAAGTGTGCTTAGTTCACTGTATAATAAGCACACTTCTAAATTGAATATATTTGGCTTGTTGCATGAATCCCTTACCAGACTGAACAGCTTGAGGGTAAAGAGAACATGGAAGAATTCCAGTGCAAAGTCAACTCTGGATTACTGAAGAAGTCTGAAGAAATGATCCTAAATCTCCTCAACACCGGGTCATTGCAGGATCTGAAAGAGCTACAGCGTATCGGAGATAAAAAGGCCAGACTCATCATGGGCTACAGAGAGCTGAATGGGCAGTTCAAACAGGTGTGTTACATGGAGAGAGATTTCTGTCTGTCATTTTAAGGTTTGCAGATACTTACTTACTCATCTGTCTCATTTAAGGTGGCTGATTTGGCAAACATTGCTGGTTTCTCAGACAAGCAAGTTGCAACATTTTTAAAGGTGAGGTGCTGCCAGCTTACATTCTCAGTGTTTGGCTTTATAAGGTCATATGCCTCCTTTTGTGCACCTCCCATCCATGTTATTGGAACCATTAGTGATTGTTTTACAGAACGGTTTTAAGTATGCAAAACCAGCATTGACAGGAATATTGAGCAGACCATCTCAAACTGTTTTCAACCTGTTCCAGAAAGCCAACAAGACCAGTGTGATTTGAAGCATCATTGTTGTGAATAATAGACGCGGGGTGGTGGTGGTTCTAATCCCTTTAGTGGTTTTGTACAGTACTGAATTGTTTTGTTAAACTGAATCATGGGTCCTGTGGACAGCATTTATTGCAATTTTAGGATCATTTTGTACCGGCAAAATACTTGGTTGAAAGGTTCTACTTTTTCTATTGCAATCTTATTTAGCCATTGGTATGCAATGAATGAATGTCTTCATCCCTTTTTTCCTGGTGCAAATAGAAACAAATTTTTAATTGGTGTGACATGCCAGCCCATTTCTATGTTCACTCAGTACCAGTTTCTTTGTACTGTTAGTGTGGCTTTAGACGCACCTCAGCAAAGACTGCAAGCACTTAATGTGGGGTCCACTGTAGTGGGGGGGGGCAAGACCCTGTTGAGTATTGCAAAAAAAAGTGATTTTTACTTTTAAAATAGCACTCCCAGTAATGCAGCAGTACTTCTATTATGATCTTCTCATCTGCTTGACATGGCCTCTAATGAACTGTTGAGTACATTGCTCTTGTATCCTTAAAGACCATCCTGTCAGCTTGGGCCCTAATGTTTATGTAGGTGCCTTTCATGTTGCAAAATTTTACAGGTACTTTTCAGGACCTTGGAAATAACAGGAATTAATCTGATTTCACCTGGTTCATGGTATCTCTGACAATGCAGTGTGATTAACTCAGACCTGATCAAATACTTTTTATATTTTGTTTTTCCTATTCATTACTAATGCTGTTTTGTTTTCTTTTTTCTCCAGGCAAATCTTCTGAGCACCATTGCACGGTGAATGCTGTTTTTGGCCTTCTGTATATAGCTTGAGTAGTGCGCTTTTTTTTTTTTTTTTTTTTTTTCCTCTGCCGTTCTGTAGGAATTTCCATTTAATGTTTTTTAAATAAATTTTTTTTTTCACGTTAGTTTTGTTATTTTAATACATTAGTCATTTGGAATGGATTATGGTCTGCTGACTAAATTGAATGACACCTTATTCTTTTGGGGTACTCATTGGGTTGCTTGTCTTCTGAGGCAATAGAGTCCTGCTAACTGGACCTCCTGGTCACTGACCTCCATCAGATTCAAGTGTAGTAATAGTTTTCTGCTTTCCCCCTTACAGTCCAAATAGTGTGCACTACGTTATACTAAGCAAGTTTGACTAAAGTTTGTGTTTAGCCCTGTGGTCTATGGGCAAGGGACATCTTAATGATTGGGAAAGATTTGGGAACTTTGGGGAGAATGCCCGTGGAAAATGAGGAGTATTTGAATAAACTTGCACAGGTGGGGAAAGTCAGAAATATGATGGTGGATGGGAATAATTTGTCAAAGAGACTGGTTACAAATGAATCTAATTAATTCATAGAAAAGGGTCAGGGCAGTTCACGCTAGAAAGGTTTGGTTAACCATTGAACCTGCAAGTGAAACTTCTTCATCTGCTAGCTGGGTTGGACTGGTAGGATAATGTCAAACCCAACTTTTTTTCTCAAGTGAATCCTTTCTATTCTGGATTGGAAGTAAAATAGTTGGGGTATCTAAAGTTGTGTGTGTGTGTGGTGTTATACTGTGTGTGGTCTTCAGAACAAACAACCCAAAGACTCTCTAGCAGTTTTACTATATTGGTGAACTTGCAGAGTCATCAGCCAGGACAGGTCGTATTTTGTCCTGGACAAATGTGTAGTCGAGGGCAGCTGTGGCAGATTGAGTGAGACAGGCTGGAACCTGTCTCGGGCAAACATGGTAGCTCATTGTGTGAATGTACCACAAAGCTGAAGTTGTCTTCTTGGGTTGAGTGAGAAGTGGGGTGCTTGCATGTGCCATCCACCCAAGTGCAAGTCACATCTTCTGTCGATTTTCACACCAACTCACTGTGGTTGACCGTGAGCAGAGCAGACTGCTCCATATATACACACACACACACCTTTCATAGTGAGAACTGAAGTGCATGCAAGTGCCATCTAGTGGCTGTGGGTGTGCATAAGCAGGGAGGAGTGCTCCATACACAAACACAGGTCTTTTGTTTATATGTGTAACATACTGTATATAACTGTCAGTTCTGCACTCTCCGCTACAGAAGGGACTGCTGTAATTGGAAAGAGGGTAGACAGTTATGTAGATAAAAAGATCTGTGCTTTTTTTTTGTGTCTGGCTGTTCATTTTCTTTATCCCCAGCTCTAAATTAATCACTACTTAAAGCCCACTTACCCTTGGATTGTTTCCTAGTCGGCCTCCGACCTCCATGGATGTACACCTGGCACTTTCTTGGCTGTTGGCAGGATTTGCTGAAGAACGTACCCAAAAAAACATTGCCCCAGGACTGGAAATAACTGGATTTGCAAGCAATAAACCATTTATAAATTGTAATAATTGGAGAGTTATGGTTCCCCTTGACGTTTAGCAGAGCTCTATATCCCATTGGAGGTGAGCAGAAAAAGTGATTGACAATTGATGAGTAATTCAAACAGAAGCATCTGCTGGCTTCTGAATGGGGCGGCCTAAGACCCCCTGTACATCCACCCCTGTTTCCAACATTTACTCGGTCACTTTTTTCATATGCCTGTGGTTCTGTGTGAACAACAAATTCGTAACGTTTGTGTGAATTTTACCCTTAAGTTTCCAGCTGTGCCCCTGTGTTTTTGATGAACTCACTTTAAAGTAACTGCCAGGATCCACTGTACTAATTCCATCAGAATCTTAAACTCTTTAATCATGTCAACTCTTAATCTGTTTTCTTACATTTTCTGGTCAGTCTTTAGTGCTGTTATGTGTGGGTGGGTAGAGGCTGAAGTAGAAGGACCGTTTTGCCCCCAGGGGAAATTATATACCTTAAGCTTGAGTTGTGCTCCACACATTGAGATGCTGTATGATGTAACATTCTCTGAGGCTTTATAATAGTTTCTGTCCATTATGTATGGATGTAGACAGTGACCAGTTCACCATAACCCCAGAGTCAATAGAATAAGGTGCTTTGATTGCTGATGAAAAATGAATATAAGATGTAAAAATGTACATACTCCTAAAATGATCTATCCTTTCATCTTCATCTGTACATTGTACCGCACGAGTATCTGCACTGTGTAGTTATGAAGGCATTTGGCGAGTGTTAACCAATGATGGCAAAAGTGAGAAGTTTAACAGAGTGAGCTACTGAACAACGTATGGTTTTATTTTTAATTTGGATTGCAGTTCATTTGAGGAACCTTTAGACTGTGCATTATTTCAGATACAGGTGACTCCATTGGTCTGTGCTCCAGTTGGAGCAACAAAAGAAGTCAAGTGACTTGCCGCTGATCCAGTGTGACTGAGCATTTAAACCCACAGCCCCTCAAGTGTTTGAAGTCCACACCATATTGACCACCTAATAATAATATATGACATCCTACATGGACTTAGTTAGTCAAGCAAAGGGCAGCCTGTTGGATGCGAAGCGATCGTCATTGACATATACTGTATGCCATCTAGGGTACAAAATGCCTTTATCATGCCATACCATTTGTAATTTTAAAAAGCTTCCATTTCCTGTATTTCTTTTTCCCATTATAGTGCTTTTTGTAGAATCTCTTACTTGCTTTTTTTAAAGCAATTTAAGCATTTAATGCGTTAAATCTTAAACGAGTAAACCCAGAATATCATTTATTATAATAAGCGATATCGCTTTGTAACCGATGTGTGTACTCGCGACTGTTAGGGCACCAGCGATAAAAGATGGAGGTTGTCAGTTGATTGCCTTGCTCAGGGTCACACAGCACGTCGGAGGTGGGGGGTTAAAAATGACAAAATTCGAAATAACAGAATATCGACTCTTGATCGCGCATTACATTTTGCTGACCGAGGCCAACGACCGAATGCTGATCGTGCAGTTTTGTTTTTTTGTTTTTTTTTCTTCCCGTCTTTTTTCCGCAGCGACCCCCTTCGCTTTCTCGCCCGCTCGCTCCCTCCTCCCACTATGCATTTCGTGCGCGCGCCCGCTCGCTCTTTCTCTCCCTCCCTTTGCGGTTTCTCGCTCGCTGCCTCCCCCTCCCTTTCCGCATTTCATTCGCTCGCACTCACCCCCCCCCCTCCCACTCCGCATTTGGTTCGCTCACCGCTTTCTCTCGCTCCCCCTCCCCTTCTGGCTTCTCTCTCCCGCTCAGCTCCTTTCCCTTTAAGGCGCCGCGTCGCTTTGGTGTTTTTCGTCGGCGTACACGAGGCTGCTGACAGACGTCCTTTCGGGTTGGGGAGGAGGAGAACCGATCGTCCTCCCCTTTAATTTCGAGGACGGGGGAAAAAAATGGAGTCGCGGTGAACTGTAAATTCAGAAAAAAAAGCCTGCAAAAAATATTCCGCTCTCCAGTGAGAAGTGAAAGCGGCGCGCGGGGGCGATGTACAGGAGTGGGCCGCCGTCCAGCAGCTGGGGTCTCGAATAGTCGTTTGCCACGGTCGCAACGCGCGGGGGGGGTGGTGGGAAGCTTTAATGGAGAATTGGGGGGGGGAAACTTCGAATATAGGAGACGTGATGGAGAAATAAATCGGAGAGGCAAGTGAGGGGCGCTGCGACTTTCATCCATCCGCGAGCTACTCGAACGTGAGGTCACCCAGCGGCTCCCCCACCGCACCCAAGCCTCTGGAAGGACCGGCCGATCGACTGCTAGTCTGCCACCTCGGGGTGACCCGGGCCGCGGCAGGAGCGCAGGACTTGTTGCGTTTAATTACACGAAATTAGGAGCCGGGAGGACGAGGCGACATGGATGCAGCCTGGAGCAATTTCCTATTTCAGGTAAGTCTAGCGGTAGCGAGCGGGGGGCCGCCGCCGTTGACTGGCAGTGCGCTGCAAAGGCGCTTTATTATCTCTCTCTCTCTCTCTCTGTGGGATTGCGAGCGGGGGAGGCCTCCTGTCATCTGTCAAGGCCTCCCTTCTGTAGGAGGGATGCGCCAAGGCGCTTTATTACCTCGCTGTCATTAACGTCTCCTGTCAGTCGCGCAAAGGGGATTTAATGCCACCTGCGGCGCACTTCAGAGGCGCTATATTAGCTTCAGTGGCAGAATGTGATTTCATTAAGTGCGATGTAAGCTTTGTTTTTGGGGAAGCCTGGGTGCTCACACACAGCAAAGGCGCTTTATGGCCAGTCGGGCATCTCCTGCCACCGTGGTGCACTTCAAAGGCGCTATATCGGCCTCTCCTAACGGAATGTGATTGCAGTCACCATGGCAAGGCTGGATGCCCACAAGGGCGCACTATAATGCCAGTGGGTTTCACCTTTCATCAGTTTCTCAGGACTTATTAAGCCAAGGGGGTCTCATTGAGCCTGCAGAGCACTTAAAAGGCGCTATATTGTCCTCAGTCACCGAATGTGATTTCGTTAATCCCTGTAGTCCACTGTCGTTGCTGTTATTTGGGAAGCTTGAGTGTGTACTTTATTTTTGTGGCTCCGTACAAAGACATTTTAGGATTCCATTAGGTGTCTCCAGTCATCAGATTCTTTCTTTTTGTTCTTTATTATGCTTTTATACAGTTTCTTGTGTTCGGATTTTGTTAGTTTTCACGTACCCCTTGGGGTCAGAGTACAGGGTCAGCCATTGTACTGTGCCCCGAAGCGATTGGTGGTTAAGGGCTTTGCTCAAGGGCCCAGGGCAGTAACAGGCGTTCAAACTGGCAACATTACAGGTACCAGCGCAGCCACTCTGGCGTATACTTTTAAAGGCCTCAGTTACGAAAAGTAAATTACTGGGGAAGAAGAAGAAGAAGAAAATGACAGTCTTCACTTCTGTTTGGCAAGCCCAGATGCCAACTCCATTTGTAGTTCAGGGCAAAGGCACTTTATTATCCCATCGGGTGTCTCCTGCCATCTCTTTTCCCAGGGAGTATCCTGCCACTGTGGAGCAGTTTAATTTCTCCCAGAATCCCTCATTTGTGTATTTTTTTTTTATTGAATTTAGTTTGTTAATATGATTTTTCTTCTGTATTCTATTAACTGTTGAACTTTGCCTCGGTTTCATTACTTTAGAGCTTTGCGCATCTTCTTCTCTGAAGCGTAGGAATAAGAGACAGGAAGCTGGCGATGTCATTTTTGTATTTTTATTCAGACCTTGATGTAGAAAAACCCGATTAGAATTGGGACTTCAGTGCAGTCCCTTTTGGGGTTTTCTGCCATGCAAAATAGCGGCAGAACAACGACGAGCTCATTCTCCTTGCAGTGCACTTTAAAGGCGCTATATTAGCCTCAGCGTTAGGGAAGCTTGGGTGCCAGTCACTATGTTCGTAGTTTAATTTCTCCAGCTCTTTGCTTGGTGTGAGGCGAGCCTGCTCCCTCCTGCGCTTTCATTGGGGTCTTTGCTTTCGCCCCCTTCTGCCGGTGGCCGTCCTTTTCCACTTCTAGTCACTTTGCAGCTGTGAGGGTTTGCTGTTCACAGGTGACATTTCTCCTTCTCACAAAGCAATGCTGAGAGGCTTTTTTAATTTTTTGTCTGTTTGAGAGTTAAACCTACTTTGTTATCACAGAGATTTTAGTCTTTTCCTGATGTGGATCCCACTTCCCTGTCAACGTTTATTCAGGGTCACTAAAACAAAAATAATAATTGAACGTGTTCAAAAATACAACAAGGGACGTGTAGTGTCATTAAATTATCTGGCTGTCCCCTTATTCTTGTTCTAGATTTTGACATTTGAGGAAAGAGCGGGGATGCAGTGTGGCCGCCGTTCACCAAAGGCTTTGGGGTGATTGTGTGCCACGGACACGTGGGGTGCAGAAGGAGCATTTATAAAATTAAAATAAACACGTAGTGTAACACCAACTCCTAAAAGGAACTTTTCCTGTGATGTGTTTTTGAAAGGGTGCACTTCTTTCTTTTTGAGTCAGCCCTGCATTTGAAGTGTCGCTCTCTCTGTCCGCATGTTCTCTGTTGGTTTCTGCCTTTTCTCTAAGCTCTGCTCCTCCCTGCTATCCATCTGTCTGAACGTCCCCCTGAAGTGTCTTTACGGTGCCGTTTGTGCCCCCCTCTACTGTGCAGGTATTGTTAGATTACCGCTTCGTTCTTTTTCCTGAGATCTTCATCTTCTTGCATGGCAATGCAGTGCCCTCCCATCCTCCAGGAGCGTGGGGTCTTCACTGTCTGCGAACAGCGCTAAATACAGGGGGTGTGGAAGAGAGTACCCCCTTCAACGTATTCACGTTTTGATACTTTGCAGCCTGAACTGAAGACACACACACACACACACACGATATTTTTCCAGCTGAGTTTACTCAATGCAAGTTATAAAAGCAACAATTCTGAAGAAACTAAAGAACCGGAATCTCGGAGATGGCTAAAGAATCCCCCTCCTGTCACCAATCACCTTCCTCATTGCACTCCAAGCTCATTGGCGTCCACGTGGCATCAGCTGTCATCCTCTGGATTCGTTCAGCTGTTCTTAAAGCTCTTCAGTCCTCGGAAGTGCAACTGAAAGCAAACAGTCAACTTTGGGGGGCAAGGCACAGTCAGAAGGTCTGAGAGCTAAAGGTGGGGGACAGCCACAAGTCAGCAGATGTATCAAAGTCTTTACTGTGATCTCCTAGCGGTCCATAAAGAAGTGGGAAGGGTTTGGTACCACAAGGGTCCTTCTCACATCAGCCTGTACCCCCCCCCCCCCCCCCCAAGCACTGGATGGGAGAGCGATGGCCACGTAGAAGCAGATACAGGAAGCTCTGGCCACTGTGTGTATGTGACGACTCTGTGACAAACGTGACTTGTATGCCAGAAATCCATTCGATCAGATGTGACCAAAATCCAACTACTTGGCCTCGGCACCAAACGGTGAATCTGGCAGAAGGTCAACTCCGCTTACCAGGTAAATCAGGGGGGCTTGGAGTCGGACATGGGGGCCCACCGTGGCTGTGGGTTTTTGTTCCAGTCAGATTCCACCTGATCACACTGAGCTCATTTAATTAGCTGGTTTGTTTTTCTCTTACTCTGCATTCAGAAAAGCACAGCCTTTTACGTTTATAAGACAAATGCTTAACTCTCTTTAGTTGATTTCATTTTATTTTGCCGTTTTCCCCTTTCGTTGTGTCTTATTAATGACAATTAAAAACGAGCAGAGCGGACCCCCCAGGCAAACAACACGGAATAAGCAAAGGCTGCAAGCACTTTAGCATCAGACCCACTAATTAGTAAATAACGGAATTAATTAAACGATTAGAACACCTAGAAAAGTAGAATGAAAATCAAGATGAAAATACCGTGAGGATAACCTGCTGACGTCCCCCAGAAAGTCGTCGACGGGAAGAAGGTTCACATTCTAACGTGACAGTGACCCGAAACACACAGCAAAAGAGGAACAGGCGCATGTCCTCAGGTGGTCTCGTCACAGACTGCAGTCTGACTTAAAACCTGTGCAATTAGGTGAAGAGTGCAGCCCACCGACGGCCACCGTTCAGTTTGACTGAGCTTGAACAGACGAGGGGGCAAATATCACACAGCCTGGATGGGCAAAGTTGGTACAGACTGGGGGCTGGAATCAAAGCAAAAGGTGGTTCTGACATGGGGGCTCCTTTTAACCGTCTGCGTTATTTGTTTGTTTTGTCTGAAATGTTGCTATCATCTTTCACTTGGCTGTTCTGAGTGGCATTGAGTGAATGTGTGTGTGCGTGTGTGTGTCTTCATGTCCAAAGAGAGTGCAGGCAGGGTGGCGTGGGCAGAGAAGAGTGTCAGGAGTGATTTGAGACAGACGGGGAAGGTCTACAGGACGGTAGTGAGACCCCCTATGTTATACGATGGCACAGGAGACAGAGGTGGCAGAGTTAAAGATGCTAAGATTGGCACTGGGTGGACAGGATTAGAAATGAGGACATTAGAGGGTCAGCTCAGGGTGGGAGATAAAGTCAGAGAGGCGAGTTTGCGTTAGTTTATAGAGAATCTGGGTATTATATTGAGAGAAGGGTACTAAGGATAGAGCTGCCAGGCAAGGGGAGAAGAGGAAGGCCGAAGAGGAGGTTTATGGAGGTGGTGAGAGCAGCCTTGCAGGTGATGGGGGTGACAGAGCAAGAAGACGAGGACAGGAAGAGATGGAAGAAAGGGGTCACCACAGCAGATCATCAACAGGAGCAGCCTAAAGTAGAAGATGAAGAAGTTTGTTTGTGTTTTCATTTCAGACTGAAAATCGACAAAATACGACTATTTTGAAAGGGGTGGACTCTTCTTCTATGACCGTTGTGAATGTAATTCTTAAGAAAGACCCTTTGTTATGCTTTAGTGAAAAGGGGTCTCCTCATCAAGGCTTATTGCCACCCAGTGGATTCATTAGGTGACGTTCTCCATAATTTATGATGGTTGTGATTCAGTGGTAACTGGTGAATTTGACATTTTTGGCCTTCAGTTTACCCTCAATAACCCATAATAACATGAAAAGATATTTTTAGGAAGACCTGTAAACATTAAAACTCAAAAACTGAACCTCTCATTCCTTTTTATTTTTTCTCACTGAATCCCTGTTTAATATTCTTTATTATTTATCTAGATTTATTATATTTACAGGATAAGGCTTATTTTTGTCAGCAAAGAAGAAAATGGCACCAATTAATGGTACATAGACTACACCGCGTTTCTAAGCTGCAGAGAGCAGGACAGCATCAGCTGCAAAGCAGGGACCCACCCAGGACGCTGGGCTGCTAGTTGCGTTCAGAGCCCACTCACAAGTACAGAACCAAATAACCAAACCTGCACACGTTTGGGATTAGAAATGAGGAACACACAGGCACACCCCCAAGTCCTGACCGGGCTGCGATTTGGACAAAGGCTTTCGGAGCTGAGAGGCAGCAGCATGTTACCCCTCAGTCAGATTTTATACCAAATCCAAACCTCTCATTCCTAGAACTATTGAGACCCTTTGCTGTGGCCTTCCAAATTATTTGCTTTAATTCTCCTTGATGTGTGTAGAACGTGACTGGAGACCACCTATGCCCAACAGGACATCACGTAGACAGTCACTCGTGTACCTGACATGGAAGACCCCACAATTCACACTGCATGTCAGGAAAAAACAACAAACCATGAGCTCCGGCGAGAGAGAGCTCTCCTCCATCAGATTGTGGTGGGCCACAAATCAAGGTAATGGGGGGGGTTAAACCATTTCTAAAGCTCTGAGGGTCCTGTCAATAATTGTAAAGTGGAAAACGTTGGGAACCACCAGGTCACTCTCACCCGTTGGCCAACCAGAGTAACCAGCCAAGAAGGACCTCAGTCAGGGTATGGCTGAGGTCTCCATTGTCACTCTAACTGAGCTTAAGAAGTCCTCTGCTGAGACGGGAGAACTTGTCAGAACGACGGCCGACTCGGTGGCACTCTTGTTTAGGGCAGAGCGGCTACTCTGATGCCACTCTCGAGTTAAAGGCATCTAAAGGACTCGGAGCACCCGGTCTGATGAGACACAAACTCTTTGGGTAGAACTCCATGGGCAGTGTCTGGGGCAAGAAAAACTAGGGATCACCTGCCTAATGCTATCCTTACTGTGAAGAGTGGTGGTAGCAGCATCATGCCATGGGTGTGCAGGGACGGGGGGACCGGTCAGAACTGAGAGTCGGTGGAGTGCAGCCCACCAAGCACAAAGAGTGCCCTAAAAAAAGAAACCTGCACCAGTGCATAAATGTCCTCAAACTGGGGGAGATGGTTTGCCCTTCATGACAATGACCCGAAACCTACAGCCACGTCAACGCTGTGACTGCTCTTCAGAGGCCCAGCATTAAACCTTATAGAACACGTGAGGAGAGACGAGACCTCCATGATGGCAATTCACAGTCTGACTCGCCCTGACTCATCGTCGTCAATCCTTGAGCGGGCATCTGGACGAGGCTGCCTTGGAGCCAGTATGCCACTGTAGGTGCCAATGTGCACAATTTGCTTCCAGCTGGTCTGACCTTGTGCTGTCGCCTTGGCCTCCATGAGGCTCAGTCCATGTTGTTTGAGCTCGTCCTTGACTGGATGACCCCACGTTGTCTTCGGCGTGTTTTGTTGGGCGGTTTCTCCATAGCAGTTGGTTTTCATTGGGCAGGACCAGCGCAGTTGTCTTCTTTTCTGAATGACTGGGATGTTGGAGGCCTCTGATCCTCGTCGTATCATTTAATTTCGTGTTCGGTCTTTGAGCAAGATTCCGAGAATTAACTGCAGGCATCGCATCAGGGATGTTTCCAGCCTGTTGAGGTCCGTCTCCGAGCCGTGGAGGAGGACTGGGATGACGAGTGGTCAGCGGGGTCCCATCTTAGTCTCGATTGCTGTTTTTTTCACCAAGTGCTCCAGTTAGTGACCTGAAAGCAGCAGTGGCTTGCCCGATTCGACCGTTGACCTCGGAGGTAGTGGCCATTGTCTTCTCCTGTATATTTGAACTCCGCTGCTTACTTAAGCTGACTGTGTTCAAGGTAGACGCCATTACTTGGGTTATTTTCAATGTTGATTTTCAGCCCATACGGTTGCACCTCATTTGCGACTCTCTGTGAAGATGGCGCTGTCAATGGCAAACGTAAGGTCCGTCAACTCCATACTGTACAATACAACATCATTTATTTTTTGTAAAGCCCCAAATCCCACAAGAACTGCCACAATGGGCTTTCACAGGCCCTGCCTTTTGACAGACCCCCACAGCTTTGACTCCCTTAGAAGACAAGGAAAAACTCCCAAATAAAAAGGAAGAAATCTCAGGACAGGCAATTCAAAGAGAGACCCCTTACCAGGTAGTTTGGGCGTGCAGCGAGCGTCACAAAAGGGGTAAACACAATAGAGAGAACCGAGCACAAGTAATCTTCAACACAATAGGATTAGTGTTACAATACGATAGTAGGACAGTAGTAACATTACAAGAACAGAGTCGATGGTATCACCTAAGAGGATTCCGATTGGTTCAGAGTCCTGGACACCTCGGCCATCAAGCCGCCTCCCCCTCACTGGCCATTTCACAGCTGAGTCAGTGCTGGGCCGGCCAATCAGATGAAAGGACCCCTCTACCTGACGATTCCAGTGCTCCTCCATGCTGTACCCCTTGATGGCCATTAAACATTTTTCTCATCGCTCGCCGTGTTGAACAGCAGGGCGATGTGCGGCTCACTGACGGAGTTTGAGCGGATCGGCCAGGAGGACTACAATAAACGGTCCAGGGTCTTGTGTAGAGATGTACACGAGAACTTGAGGCTGTAATGTGATGCTGTTGGTGCTTTTACAAGGTACTGAGTTAAGGGGTCCGAGTGTCTGCTATGAATGAGAGTTTTCAGTTTTTTATTTTTAATAAATTTGCAAACCCTTTTGAAAATGTTTTCACTTGGTCAACATGGGATATCGACTGTAGACCGATGGGCAGAAATGGCACCTGTGACCGTTTAGAGTTAAATCTACGACAGCAGAAAGTGCAGGGGTCTCAATGCCACCGCAATCCACTGTACTTCATGAGGCCTAGAAATTGACGAGATCCAACAAACTGTAATTCAGTCGTTTAATGAACGCCGAGGTGCTTTAAAGGTGCCCTGCAACAGAGTCGAACTTGAATTAGGACGGCCTGCCCTTCTCACGTGAGATAACAGCGACGGTGTGAGTGAGTGTGCAAACCCAAAGGCAAGTGAGCAGGACTAAAACTCAGAGGGGCCGTGAGTGCACTTTGGTGACGGGCCCCAGGCTCTTATTGGGGTCAGCGGCCACCTTGGGGTTTTAGAACATTGAAACAGCGGTGACAAGAGGAGGCCATTCAGCCCTTTTTCCTCCCTGATCAGGGGTACTCCTTTCCAGTGCTGGTGGTCCGCAGTGACTGCAGGTGTTCATTCCACCCAGTTTTGTCATTTAAAGTCAGGCCTAGCAGATAATGAAACTTGGTATTTAATCCAATGGCTTCTTTGTGTTTTCAGATCTTTTATCCCATTGTAGATTTTCCACTTCCTGAGAACTTTACGCGTGTTTTGTGTTTGTTGAGCAGATTTGCTCCTCTTCTCCATCATTTATTTGAACGTCGCCTTGACGTGGTTACTTCAAGGTGCAGGTTGAGATGGAAGGTTACTTCAAGCTGCTGGCCCCTCTGTCATTGGCACCTCATTATAAACTGATGGCTGCTTAAGGACACCGGTGACAATGCAAAGCCAAATGTCCCTGTTTCAAACCAAAAGAGGCCATTAAGAGGTCTTGAATTGTAACAAGTAAGTTAACTAAAAAAAAAAACTTTGTAATTGTTTTAGTCCTGAAGAAACACTCGAGAGGTTAAAATGAAGCAATGCAGACCTCCAGGACCAGAGCCGAGTCCCCTGACCTTCACTCACTGGTCACTTTATTAGGAGCACCCGGTTGGACCCCCTTTTGCCTTCAGATCTGCTATAATTCTTCAGTAATGAGCTGTAAACACTCCTCAGGGATTGTGGTCCACACTGACATGAGATCATCACGCAGTCGCTGCAGATCTGTCAGCTGCACATCCATGATGTGAATCTCCTGTTCCACCGAATCCCAAAGGTGCTCTAGTGGATTGAGATCTGGTGACTGTGGAGGCCATTTGAGCCCAGTGAACTCATCGTCATGTTCAAGAAGCTAATGTGAGATGATCTCAACTTTGTAGCATGGCGTGTTATCCTGCTGCAAGGAGCCATCAGAAGTTGGGGACACTGCGGTCACAAAGGGATGGATGTGATCAGCATCAACATTCAGGTAGACCGTGGCATTTAAACAATGCTCAGCTGGTACTGAGGGCCCAAAGTGTGCCAAAAAGATATAACATCACACCACCTCCACCACCAGCCTGAACCGTTGATGCACGGCAGGATAGATCCCTGCTTCCATGTTGTTGACCCCACCATCTGAGTGTCGCAGCAGAAATCGAGACTCCTCAGACCTGTCCAATTTTTGGTGAGTCCGTGTGAATTGTGGCCTTAGTTGCCTGTTGTTAGCTGACAGGAGTGTCACCTAGGGTGGTCTCCTGCTGCTGTAGCCCACCTGCTTCAAGGTTTGATGTGTTTTGTGTTCAGAGCTGCTCTTCTGCACACCTCAGTTGTAACCAGTGGCTATTTCAGTTCCTGCTGTCTTTCTATGAGCTCATACTCAGTCTGGCCATTCTCCTCGGACCTCTGCCATCGACAAGGCCTTTTCACCCAGAGACCTGACCCTCACTGGATGTTTTATGTTTTTCACCCACAACCACGCTAAGTTCAGAGTCGCTGAGGTCACCTTTGTTCACCATTCTGATGCTCGCTTTGAACGTCTTCACGGTGTCTGCATGCCAAAATGGCTGCTTAGGAGTTTGCGTTAATACGCAGTTGAACTGGTGTACCTAATAAAGTGGCCAGTGAGTGTCGCTCAACATCAGGTCGACTGGGGCGTCTGTCAAGTTTCAGTTCATCCACAGGCCACTTCAGTCCTCGGGCCTCAGGCCAGCTTGGCTCGGGCCACATGCTTGGTCGTTACAAGACCAACGTAAGCCTGATCTCGGAGGTCCGGACCTACAGTGCCGTGCTGGTGTATGTTCTCTAACCCTAACCTAGATTTTGTCATATGAATGGCCTCAAAGTGCAGTATTGGAGAAAAGGCTCCTGAGAGAACACACAATGCAGTGGAAAGAAGTAGTTGGTTTGCTAACGCCGTGTCCTGACCACTACGCCTACGTTGCAGACATTTGTCTCCGTTTTTCGCCTTTTGTTTGGCGCCACGAGAGTAGGTTAAGCCTGGTTTGGAGGTGGCATGGACCTCGTTGACTTGTTAATTGTACGAGTTTCTGCAGTTCCTCCGACTGTTGTGGGTTTACTGAGACATGGGGGCCGGTGGGTCAGCTGATCTTGGACTCGTCTTTGGTTTTGCTCTCTCACTTTTTCTGCCATCTTTGTGTCCCTCTCTCTGTTGCAGACTCAGCCTACGCAGGCTCAGGCGACGGACTCTCTGCAGGTGGAGCTTCTTCCTGTTCTGGAGGCCCCTCCGCCGGCTCCGGCAGCCACCTCGATCACCCCGATAACTCCATCTCCTCCCTCCACGGTGGACACCGCTGCCCTAAGCCAAGAGACTGATTCGGGTGAGTAGCGGCTGATCACACGTCCCAGGCCGTGCCCATGTTGGGGCCTCTACAAAGCCTTAGGGACCCTGTTACTCCTGTCACGTGACGAAGTTGTGATTGGACAGGCTAGTCTGACCACTGACTGTTTCGTGCGCCACAATCTGGAATCTTGTCCAGCATATCATCTTTACAGCCCGCCGGACCCCCTTCAGGCTGGTTTGGGATTGTGTGGTTGGCACTGACCAGAGTAGCCAGAGCGCGTTTTGCTTATCAGCCCCTCAGACATTTATTGGTAACGAGATCATAGCCCACTCTGAGTGAACAACAAAATGGCCTGTTAGCCACTTGAACGTCACTTG
The DNA here is from genome assembly GCF_900747795.2 of Erpetoichthys calabaricus. NCBI lineage: Eukaryota > Metazoa > Chordata > Cladistia > Polypteriformes > Polypteridae > Erpetoichthys > Erpetoichthys calabaricus. Next base: position 1,567,532 of record NC_041405.2, on the reverse strand, counting down.
AACCCAATGTGCATGTCATCTCGATCTTTTGACGATTCCTTCCTTAAATTTCTTTTTTTCTTCCTCTCAGGTGTGGATGCCAGCTCTGTGAATCGCGGCCAGAAACGGCCAAGGGCTGTGGTGAGCCACATCTGCTCCACCTGCTCCAAGCAATTTAAGAATGGCTACAACCTGCGGCGACACCAAGCCGTCCACACTGGGATCAAACGTGAGCAGAGGGAGCTACCCAGAGTCCCCGTCAGTCTCCTTGAGCTTCCGGGCAGTGACGTCAGTGCGGCGCTGCCCATCACGGTCACACAGCAGCCTGCAGGCTCCATTTCCACCGAGACGGTGACAGCCAATACCCAGCCCATCCTGGGGGCTGCTGTGTTGGCGAGCGCCGTTCAAGTGAGTAGGGGACGTCGCGGGCATCTGGGGCTGTGACTGGCCTGGCAGGAGTATTTGACTCGAAGTTTTCTCATGTACAGACTCCCGAGAGCAGTAATGCGCGGCGTGTGAGGAAGAACCACGCGTGTGAGGCCTGTGGGAAAGCGTTCCGTGACGTCTACCACCTCAACCGACACAAGTTGTCCCACTCGGACGAGAAGCCTTTCGAGTGTCCCATCTGCCAGCAGCGCTTCAAGAGGAAAGACCGCATGAGCTACCATGTGCGGTCCCACCAGGGGGGTGTGGAGAAGCCCTATGTATGCCCACATTGCGCCAAGGGCTTCTCTAGGTCAGTAGCTGTTGTACAGGCTTGGTGTGCAGTGCTGTAAGACCAGGACCAGCTATGTCTTACCGTTTCTGTTTTTCTTTCTCTAGGCCAGACCACCTCAACAGCCATGTACGGCAAGTTCATTCCACGGAGAGACCCTTCAAGTGCCAGGTATCTGCAGTCCAGGGAGTCTGACATTGAAAAGTGTTAGCATATAGACAGGCAGGTGGCCAAGGGCGAGGTGGGTCTTAGTCGTGTGGGTAGTTTGATAAATGGGGGCTGCTGATACAACATGCAGGAGGTGTCCCTACACAGCTGTGACTGAAAAGAAGGAAATCGTAGGAAAGAGCTGTGCTGCTGCTGCTGGGTCTTATGGGGCTCAATTCCAGGGTTGACTCAGGGCAGGGCATTGTGGCACAGCACTCTGTCACTGTCTCCGTTACAGTGGGACCGGCCATTTGGCCGTATGTTGGTCACAAAGCGTTCAGGTCATTGCAGTTGAGGGTGTGGGCCACCAGTTCACGTGACTTCTAATAAGCCGATCTTCTAGTCTCTGCGTCAACGTGACGGGTTCATGTAAGGCAATGCCACCCAACCACTAAGTTACACCACCGGTAGGGTGCAGGTTGGCGTCATTGGGTCGCGAGTGGGTCACCTAAGCGTTCTGCAGAGCTGTGCGACGTGTTCCCCTGTTTCTAAAGGAGCTTGTTACAATAAGGGTGACCTTTAATGAGGCTCGTGGTTCACCTAGGAGGCAGTTTGCCATTGAGAACCGCAGGCGTAAGGAAGAAGGTGTGGAGTCAAATGCGTAAGAACTATCCACATGGAGCTGCGGCGATTAAAACAAACATTAAGGGCCCAGAAAACACATGAGACCCTGTGATAATAATGATGATGATGAAAGGTTTATTTAGTTTGGTAATTTCTAGAACATTATCACCCTAATTGTTTTCTTGAGGCTCTCGGCCTTAAGTACTAACAGACTCGGTTTGGTCAGCTGTAAATGGGTACACAACTATTTACACCTTCTTCTTCTTCTTCTTCTTTTGGCTGCTCCCATTAGGGGTCGCCACAGTGGATCATCTTCTTCCATATCTTTCTGTCTTTTGCATCTTGCTCTGTCACACCCATCACCTGCATGTCCTCTCTCACCACATCCATAAACCTCATCTTAGGCCTTCCTCTTTTCCTCTTCCCTGGCAGCTCTATCCTTAACATCCTTCTCCCAGTATACCCCTCATCTCTCCTCTGCACATGTCCAAACCAACGCAATCTCGCCTCTCTGACTTTGTCTCCCAACCATCCCACCTGAGCTGACCCTCTAATGTCCTCATTTCTAATCCTGTCCATCCTCGTCACCCCCAATGCAAATCTTAGCATCTTTAACTCTGCCACCTCCAGCTCTGTCTCCTGTGCCACCATCTCCAACCCATATAACACAGCTGGTCTCACTACCGTCATATAGACCTTCCCTTTCACTCTTGCTGATATCCGCCTGTCACAAATCACTCCTGACACTCTTCTCCACCCTGCCTGCACTCTCTTTTTTGCTTCTCTTCCACAATCCCCATTACTCTGTTGATCCCAAGTATTTAAACTCATCCACCTTCGCTAACTCTACTCCCCTCATCCTCACCTGTCCACTGACCTCTCTCTCATTCACACACATGTATTCTGTCTTGGTGGTCCTACTGACCTTCATTCCTCTCCTCTCATATCTCCACCTCTTCAGGGTCTCCTCAACCTGCAGATCACAATGTCATCAGTAAACATCACAGTCCACGGGGACTCCTGTCTAATCTCGTCTATCAGCCTGTCCATCACCATTGCAAATAAGGGCTCAGAGCCGATCCCTGATGTAAGCCCACCTCCGTCACTCCTACCGCAGACCTCACCACAGTCACACTTCCCTCGTACATATCCTGTACAACTCTTACATACTTCTCTGCCACTCCCGACTTCCTCATACAATACCACAGCTCCTCTCAGTCACCCAGTCATATGCTTTCTCAGGTCCACAAAGACGCAATCCAACTCCTTCTGGCCTTCTCTAAACTTCTCCATCAACATCCTCAGAGCAAACATCTCATCTGCGGTGCTCTTTCTTGTAATGAAGCCATCCTGCTGCTCACTAATCATCACCTCAGTTCTTAACTGAGCCTCCACTACTCTTTCCCATAACTTCATGCTGTGGCTCATCAATTTTATCCCCCTGTAGTTACTACAGTCCTGCACATCCCCCTTATTCTTAAATATCGGCCCACCAGTCCACTTCTTCTCCACTCCTCAGGCATCCTCTCACTTTCCAAGATTCCATTAAACAATCTGGTGTCACAGATTGAGGCCCTTATCGTCCTCTTGAACCCTCTGACTCGACTCCAGACACCAGGTAAAAGTCCAAATATTACTTTAATTTGAACAGTACAGTGCACAAAGCACCCTCCACTCCACAATACTCATAAATCAATAAACACTACAATACTCAGTCCTCCACACTCCCAGACACTTTGTCACCCTTCCTCCCAGCTCAGCTCAGTGTACTGGTTTCCCAGAGTCCTTTATATAGTCCATGACCCGGAAGTGTTTCTCCCTTCTGTCCATGTGATCATGAACACTTCCGGGTCAGATAAAAAGCTCCTTTCTTCAACCCGGAAGCACGTCATTTCCTCTTGTCATGTGATCATGACGTACCTCCGGGTTATAGGGCAAGTAAGAGTCCAGCAGCCTCCCCACAGCGACTCCTGGTGGTCCCCATAGTATCCAGCAGGGCTGTGCATGTAAACTACAAAGTCCATGAGGCCCTGCTGGAATTCGGGGAACGTCCACGCTGTTGGAAGAGCTCCACCTAGTGGCCTGGGGGTGAGGGCCGGAATATTTAGCCGGCCACACGCCACACTGGTTAAAAACTCCACTGCCTTCTCTCCTAAACACTTCCATGCTTCCACAGGTATGTCATCTGGACCAACGGCCTTTCCATTTTTCACACCATATTGCCAAAAGTATCAGGGCCTCCCCTCCAAATCATTGATTTCAGGTGTCCCAATTACTTCCATGGCTACCGGTCTTTAACATCGAGCACCTCGGCACACAGGCTGGAATGGGTCGCTCTCAGGAGCCCAGTGAATTCAAGCCTGGTACCATGATAGGATGCCACCTGTGCCATAAGTCCATTCGTGACATTTTCTTGCTACTGAATATTCCACGGTCAACTGTTAGTGGTGTTACAACAAAGTGGGAGCAACTGGGAACAACAGCAAGTCAGCCACCAAGTGGTAGGCCACGTGAAATCACAGAGCGAGAGCAGCGCATGCTTTAGTGGGGGCAGCTGAACTTGCCACACCTTTAAAGCCTTTCCACAGGTCCTGGCAGGCCATTAGTGGGCCGTGAGCGAGGAAATGTGAGACGTCGTGGCTGAGTTGTGTAATCTGACATCCTGAAGGCGACGAGATCTGGCAGCTGCAGCTGTTAAATTTAACAAGCCCCAGACTAACTTGAGGTGGCATCTGCTTCAGAAGAGACAGAAAATATTTTAAGCTTTAATGGCAGCATGTCGTTTATTTTTCTGGGTCGGTTCATAAGATCGTATTGTGCACAAAGAATTGAGAAGTTTGCACTTGTGATGTAAAATGTGTCTCACATGCTGAATTATGTATGGACTTGTTCTTTGGTGCGACTGGTTAAGGTATCTGTGGGCTTCTTAAAGTAAGAATTTAAAGACTGTTCTGTATATATGGCCCCCCCTCCCAAAATCCGAAGCCAAGCTGTGCCCACATATCTGGCAGATGTCCTGCGTTAAGTAAAAGGACTGCTTACAGGAGTTGTCTTCCAGCATTCATTCTGAAGTAAGCACATGACGGTTTTATGGAGAGGAGCTGCAGCCAGTGGCTCACATTGCTCAAAGATGTTGTCCTTTTCAGACCCCCGTAACTGCCTGCCTTTGGTAACATTGTGATAAATTTATGTAATAACTGTGCGGAGAAAAATGAGGGAGCGGGAGAGCGGCGGCCATTTAGAATCTCATTAATCACTGTTAGCTTGTGATGTTCTCGTAAACAAGCAAAGGCACCATTTGAAACCTTGGGTCGATTAAGCGCGTGCGCCCGTCGGCATTCTCTGCCAGTTCTACTGCCCAGGTGACGTTGGGGTTTGTCACTGATATTCCAGCAGTGGATTATGCACTTAAAAAGTACAGCTTCAGAAATGAGTAATGCAGCAAATATCAAATGAATGAAAGCATAGCTGATTAATTATGCAACCATCTTTAAATGAAATGAAGGTATTGTAAGAGTACGCTTGTTTTATTTCTTACTGTGAACCTGAAAATGGCAGATTCGCCTTGCCGGTTTGGGTTCGAACAAAGCGCTTCATGTGAAGTCGGCCTAAACATAACCTGACATTCTCAGACCCTCTTAATCCAGATCAGGGTTTGAGGTCTGGGCACAAAACAGCTGTAGGTGGGTCGCAGGGGTCACAGGGTCAGCATGTCAGTGCCTCTGGAGAGGAAAACAACTCGGGTACAACATGAGACTGACCAGGTGTGGATTCAAACCCTGGAAGCCCCCCAATGGCTAACGTTCCACCCCGTACAGAAACCTCAGCGTGAAAGAGCATCTCAGACGTCCAGGTTGTACCTGATTTAATTTGACTTAAGGGCTGAAGATTGTAGGATAGCGTTTTCGGATTAATGCAAACGAAAAGCGTAACAGAAGTGAAGTGGTTTGGCACAAAACCAAAGGATGACTTGTGTGGCCCTTGTGCCGTGTCCAGCAGCGCACATGCTGGTGGTCTGTTATTCAAACTGGACGCTTACTTACTGCAGTATATGGCAGCTTGTTAGATTGTTTCACCTTGTCCAAAGCTAAACTGCATTTCTTAATCTTCTTTCAGATCACGCAGAACACAGGAGCTCAATACATTAATAAATATTATCCACTCTATATATCTGTGGTGGGCTGGCACCCTGCCCGGGGTTTGTTCCTGCCTGGCACCCTGTGTTGGCTCCCAGCAGACCCCCGTCACCCTGTGTTAGGATATAGCGGGTTGGATAATGACTGACTGACTGACTACTATATATATATATATATATATATAATCGATATATATATATCGATATATCTCGATATAGATATAGATACATAGATATATAATAATCCTAACCCTAAAAGTGCAACGATTTTATGTCATGCTTCAAATCGGGCTTATTTTAAAACCTTCATATATATGTTTGGTATCATTCTTTTCACAATTTATCGCACTGTAATGTGATGTTGTTAGATTTTCAGATTCCGTTTTTTAAATTATAAACTAAAAAAATATCAAGAACTCCCCTCCTGTGAGACAAGACTTTGTGCCAAGAGATTTAACCAGGCCGGGGTCCGGAAATAAAAGACAAAGAGTAGACAGCTGCTGTAACGACTTTTAAATGTTGCTGTGCGAGGTGCAGATCATGTGACACGGCAGCAGCAGCAGCTGATCGAGCAAAGAGGAGGTTAAAAAAAAAAAAAATGGTATTTGTTTCCCATTGTGTCACCGTTTAAGAGGGGGTCTCGGAAGAGCGACCCCCCTCTCAAATACACAGCAGAATGACTGAAAGGAAAGAAAACTAAAACATCGGAATTGGCTAAAGAGAACAAGTGCGGTCACGGCCTAAAATGACCGCCATCAGTCAGATACACCGAGTGTATAAGCTGCATAAAATACCAGGAGTCGTAGCCAGTGACATGTTAGGTGGTTACCCACAATGCACCTGTCAGTCACCTACTACTATCACAAAGGCTTGTTTAGCTCTTTCCAACACTCGCAAGGCTTCATTCAGTAAAGACGCAGGGTGCTGCTGTGTTATGAGCCTGCGATACACTCGGACCAGTCGTGTCAAACATTCACTAAGGATTCTCAAGCCTTGTGCTGATAAGACACGTATGTTCTCACCCACTTAAGGCGCCACACTGCAAATATAAATGAGCACGTCACTGATGCTTTGTAAGAGTTATTCAAGCCGAAAGATGCCGTCATTAATGTCTTGTTACTTAATAGAATGTGACTAACAGGTGCATTATGGGTATACCTCATCATCTAAAGTGTCACCTCGTAATTAGCCTTTATGGAGTTGTGGGATTGATGACATCATTAGCCTTTCCTTTCAGGTGTTAAGTAGTCAAGTATGTTAATAATACAATCTTGCAGCGGCTGTGGACCCCCAGCCCCTCATGCCATGGCAGCAGTGCCAATAGTTAATGCCACTGCTAAAATAAAAAAGCGACATGCAGAGCCCCTAGTAAGTACCGCTTTTCACTGACCAACTTGCTTTTAATCATTTTAATAGATTGGTGCAAATAAACAGATGAGTCGTGACCCTGAAGGCCTTGAGCTACATAACGTAGGTATGTGGTGGAATAAAAAGACAAGACATTAATATAAGAATGTGTGGCCAAGTGATGTTCTGAAAAAGAAAGTGGGGCCGTGCAGCTTAGAAAAACATTAAAGCAGTTCTAACAAGAACGGGCTCTTCAGACCAACCTACTATTCAGCCAAATTCCTACAAAATGACATCCAGTTGGGATTTGAAGGTCCTCTTATTCCCTGTGTCTGTAGCTGTCCCTGTGAAGAAATTATTTCTAACATTTGGACAAAATCTTCTCTGAATTAGTGTGGCTGTGTGTTTTTTTTTTTTTTTGAAGAATTCATTTAAAAGTAATAGCTGGGATCCTTCATGATTGTAACCAATTCAGTCAGTCTCCGTTTGCGTATAAAGGTTCAGATCCTTCAGTCTTTCCTCGTTGCTCGTCAGCCTGGTCACTCGTCTGTGGACCTTCTCTCGTGCTGCTGTGTCTTTTCGGAGCCTGCAGTCCAAAGTTACACGGAGCACTTCAGGTGAGGCCTCACTATTGTGTCATAAAGCTTAAGCTCCTTTGACTTTTACTCCACACATTTGTGTGTCATCTAACCTTCTTAGTGACGTCTGTACACTATGTATGTATGTAGATAGTGAGCAGCTCACCATAACTCATAGGACTTACAAATAAGGTGCATAATGTACAGATGAATAACAAATGTGAGATGTACAAATTACAAATAGACAAAATTTAATCTGCATAGTTTTCATCTATAAAGACAAATTTGTAATCGTATTTATTTAAAAGATATTCATGACAGTGCTGAATACAAAGCCACCCTGCAAACCTCCATAGAGATAGATAGATAGATAGATAGATAGATAGATAGATAGATAGATAGATAGATAGATAGATAGATAGATAGATAGATACTTTATTAATCCCAAGAGGAAATTCACATACTCCAGCAGCAGCATACTGATACAAAAAACAATATTAAATTAAAGAGTAATCAAAATGCCGATAACAATGCAGGTATACAGACAGACAATAGCTTTGTATAATGTTAACGTTTACCCCCCAGTGGAATTGAAGAGTCACATAGTGTGGGGTCTCCTCAGTGTGTCAGTGGAGCAGGACTGTGACAGCAGTCTGTCGCTGAAACTTCTCCTCTGTCTGGAGATGACACTGTTTAGTGGATGCAGTGGATTTTCCATGATTGACAGGAGTCTGCTCAGCGCCCTTCGCTCTGCCACGGATGTCAAACTGTCCAGCTCCATGCCAACAATAGAGCCTGCCTTCCTCACCAGTTTGTCCAGGCGTGAGGTGTCCCTCTTCTTTATGCTGCCTCCCCAGCACACCACCGCGTAGAAGAGGGCGCTCGCCACAACTGTCTGATAGAACATCTGCAGCATCTTATTGCAGATGTTGAAGGACGCCACCCTTCTAATGAAGTATAGTCGGCTCTGTCCTTTCTTACACAGAGCATCAGTATTGGCAGTCCAGTCTAATTTATCATCCAGCTGTACTCCCAGGTATTTATAGGTCTGTACCCTCTGCACACAGACACCTCTGATGATCATGGGGTCCATGAGGGGTCTGGTCCTCCTAAAATCCACCACCAGCTCCTTGGTTTTGCTGGTGTTCAGGTGTAGGTGGTTTGAGTCGCACCATTTAACAAAGTCCTTGATGAGGTTCCTATACTCCTCCTCCTGCCCACGATAGCAGTGTCGTCAGCGAACTTTTGCACGTGGCAGGACTCCGAGTTGTATTGGAAGTCCGATGGCTGAACAGGACCAGCGAAAGTCCAGTCCCCTATGGCGCTCCTGTGCTGCTGACCACAATGTCAGACCTGCAGTTCCCGAGACGCACATACTGAGGTCTGTCTGTAAGATAGTCCACGATCCATGCCACCAGGTATGAATCTACTCCCATCTCTGTCAGCTTGTCCCTGAGGAGCAGAGGTTGGATGGTGTTGAAGGCGCTAGAGAAGTCCAGAAACATAATTCTTACAGCACCACTGCCTCTGTCCAAGTGGGAGAGGGATCGGTGTAGCATGTAGATGATGGCATCCTCCGCTCCCACCTTCTCCTGGTATGCAAACTGCAGAGGTTCGAGGGCGTGGTGGATCTGTGGCCTCAGGTGGTGAAGCAGCAGCCGCTCCATGGTCTTCATCACATGTGACGTCAGAGCGACAGGCCGGAAGTATAATATGCAGTATGTATATAAATAGATAGATACTTACACAGTAGAATCCCAATTTTCAGAGGTAATGTGAACCGATGCTATCTTAGATAACTGAAAAGTCTTGTAACCAGTAGGGTAGGGGGCGCCATTGAGCCCCAAACCCCAGACACAGTCACGGGTTCCAGTATTGCCCTTTTATTACTGACAGGAACAGTCAGATTACCAAATACACAGGTAAATGCAACTCCTCTCTCCTTTCACTTTTCCAAGAGAATTGTCCTCTGCCTCCTGACGTTGGACTCTTTGGGCCAGGTGGAGCAGTTCCTTTTATCTTAGGCCTGGTAGTACCCCTCATACTAGGAAAAGGTCTGTCAGAAGCACTTCCACATGACATGGAAGTCCCATAAACAAAGGGATTATACAGTCAAGGATCCTGACAGGATTGCACCTCAGAACTCCAATTCCCAGCATGCTCTGTGAGTGTCCTGCAGGGTACTGAGCCCAGAGAGGCTGCCACCTAGTGTATCGGAGGATAAAGGATTCATAAGTTGTTGTCTCCCCTGGTCCTTCCATTGTATTGGCCTCTCATCTAGGTATGGGTTCCTGTTCCATCCCAGCCAGAAAGCTCATCCATCTGTTTTCCTTCATTATGGCATCCCAGCCTGTCGAGTAATCATTTTCCACCCCCCTTGGTGACCCCTGTCCATCCACTGTGGTACTCACAGTTGTATTTTTATGCTATAATTTGAAATACCTTATTAATTCCCAAGTGGAAATGATCTTTTCACATGACCTTTTGTTGCTCAGAGGTCAGGGCCAGCCATTGTATGGCACACCGGTGCAGAGTAGGGTGTGTGTGTAGTGATGGAAAGACAGTCCTGGGTTCAAATAAAGGTATGTTTATTACACAATACTTCCAAACTGAAGCATAAAACACAAGCCCAACTAATCTCTCCTCCAATTCAATTCAGATCTCCTCTCTCCACCGCACTGCCCTCCTCCAATTGAGTGCTGCCTGCCGTCCTCCCAGCTCCCTGGACAAGGGAGTGCGGCCCCTTTTATTAAAGACCCGGGAGCACTTCTGGTGCCAGGGCTGCTGACCATTGGAAGTACTTCCTGGTCACACAGAAGTCCTGTATTACAGGGAGGATATCCCCCTGCAGCGCCCTCTTGTGGCACCCATGGACCCCAGCAGGGCTGTGCTGCCGGACTTCAACTCCTGGCATTCCCAGCTCGTTCCCAAATGGTCGCAGATATGGAAGGCTGCTTCCACCTAGCGCCAGGGGGGAACAAACACCCCTCAGACACAGGCCTTCCCTGTCTTCCTTTATCTCGGCCAGGGAAGATGGAACACATGTGCCCAGTCTGGACTCCTGTCCATTTGTCTTGTGCTTCCCATCTGGTTAAGGGACTATCTTCTTCTCCAGCTGAGATGTCCGTCCCTCTGTTACGGAAGCCTTGTCTGGGTGTGACCTTCCTCCCTCTCTGCAGCTGGGATGCCTTTCTTTCCATTCGGGATAAGGAATCTTCTGCTGGGGTGCCTGCCCATCCCATGTCCCACCCACTATATATGTATTTATAAAATGTGCTGTGCATAATTATTTATTGATGGGTGAACACTTCCTGAAAGACACAGTTGTCCAAAATGGGGTGGGTTTGAGGATACGACTGTGAGTGAATGAAAAGATGGAACTCTGGAGAGAGCAACATACAATTGTCCGTGACTGAAAACTGGTTCTGGCAGATACAGGCATATCGTTTTGAAAGTTTGTCTCTGCGCCTTATTAATTGTCATTGCAAAGGCCAATCTAACAGGAAATTGTCTGCGTGTAAACATAAAAGGCAAATTTGAATCTGATGGGGTCAGGGACATCTGGGGAATAAGGACAGTTTGTGAGGTAGCAGCCGCGATAGTCTTACACTCCAGTACATTGCGGTGAATGCTGGTAACAGTCCGTCTAGTGCCATCACAGAGACTTCTTGCTGGCAGGAGGTTTCTGAGAAGCATGACGACTGAACCAATTTTAATTTTGAGTTTATATGGAGGCATGCCAGTGGGAGTAAGACTGCTAAGAAATTCTTCGGGGAATGAAAGTTGATGTGCGGGATCGTCTGTGACGATGGGGTTGACGCTGGTGAAAGTTACTTCATCAGTAGGGATAAGTTTCAGCACTTGTTCATTAAGGTTTAGCGAGTCTTCGTTGGTGACACTTAATATAGCTTGCGTACTGAGTTGTTCCGGAGTCACAGTTGAGAAGTCGATGTCGCCACATAGTTGTTGAACGGGATCAGAAATGAAAGGAAAACAATGTGAAGGTAATATTGCAGGTGTTCCGTTTTTCCCGTCTTGCGAAATCTTGTTCGCGAGGAAGAGCTGTCATATTTGTCGTCAGTGTAAGTACATGCATGTAACGCCACAGAGGTTGCTTGTTAATGCAACCGGCGACAGTAAGTGCTAGAGTTGGCGGGCAGGGCTCTGTCGTGTGTGCGTATCCCATGGTCGGGCGACTTGGTGGATTATATATAGACAAAGCAGCTGGAACCGAAAAGAACAATGAAAAGTCAATGTGGCACAGAGGTGCATGTGGACTGCAGCAGAGACGAAAGCGACTGAGGCAGAGTTTGGTGAGGTGCTGCGTGCCTCGAGAGCGAGGGTTAGTGTTGGCGGGCGGGGCTCTGTCTTGCGTGCGTCTTGCTTGCCATGGACTTAGTGAATTATATATATATAGATAATGCAAAAAAATAATTTAAATGCACTTAATTCCATACTTGTCTATCAAATTCAACGATTCAATAATGTCATCCTGCTATGTTCGTTCTTTACCTGCATATTGTAACAAACCCAGTCACTCAGTCGTTATCCAACCCACTATATCCTAACATGGGGGTCTGTGGAGCCAATCCCAGCCAGCACAGGGGACACACCCCCACACACGAGGGACAATTTAGGATCACCAATGCACCAAACCTGCATGTCTTTGGACTGTGGGAGGAAACCCAGGCAGACACGGGGAGAACACACAAACTCCACGCAGGGAGGACCCGGGAAGTGAACCCAGACGGGTCTCCTGTCTGCCAGGCAGCAGTGCCACCACTGCGCCACCCTTGTAACAAACTCATGTCACTCTAAATGTTTCATTCCTCCCAGAAATCAGTTCTGTCACTGTCAACAATTAGCCGTGACAAGTAATTATAATGCCACAGGGTACCCAAGGTAGTGTCAAAACCACATTATTCTGCCATCTTCACTTCCTGTCTCTCAGATATGTGAATTTCTGTTGGATATTTCGTAATAAATACAAAGTTACATATGCAGGTACCTAATGAGAAACGCCTCAAATAATTGTCTTCAAAGGGCATCGGGCCACAACAACTGACACAAACGTCTGTTTAGGGGGCAGGTGTCCATACCAGTAGGGTAGTGATGTTTCACCATATGTGGGTGACATTGTGACTTTAAAATGAACACAGGGGCGTATTTGGAAACTCGTCAATGGGAGATTTCACAAAAAGCATTAGGAGGTTTTTCTTTGCTTAGAGAACCGTAGACAAGTAGCGGGGTGGGACTCCGGGGGTCTTCAGAACTCGACTTGATGTTATTTTGGAGGAGTTAAGTGGATACGACTGTCACACCTTGTTGGGTCGAATGGCCTCTCGTCGTCCAGACTGTTGAAATGTTCGGATTGATTTGTCTTTACCTTGCTGTCCAACAGAGCTGAACTGGACAGAACTCTTACAAGTCTTCACTGCTCAGATACTGCAGACAGGCTTTTTTTTTTGGGTGGTCGCCCTGCATGTACTCATGGAGGGCATCTTGTCTGACTTTAAGTCCGGCTCACGGGACCACTGTGGTGTCCCATGCAGCACTTGACACCGTTTGTTGGTGTTACTCGAGGTTTGTATCCAGCATTGAAATGAGTTGCCTGCTTCTCCCGGGGTGCCTTCATAATAAATGGAAGTGAAGCCGTGACTGACCCCCTGTGGCCGCAGGTCGGTGCTCCAGTCAGCGGATGTGATTGTTTAATTAGCTGCTGTCTTTTCATTATCTCACCTTAAGAAGAACACAAGCTATGTGTGTCCTCGTGTCTCAAATCGGTGCACAGACGTCCAGTCGAGAGACCTGCGCTTACATCTCTTAAATTGTGAGGCGCCTGAAGTAAGAGTCCCAATGAGTGATGAATGTGGTCTTCACTTACACACTTACCACGTGTCCTGTCGGTGGCTGACACGGCCTTACTGAACAAGTTCTTTTGAAATCCGTTGAACGCGTTTTCTCTTTCAAACCTTTTAAATTTCAATTGTGATCTGAGCAAATGGAAAAATACGAGTCATGCCAATGAATTACCGTAAGCTGTAAACACTCCTCTTGTCTGTTGCTTTCCTCCCTCTGGCGAGTTTTGCTCCCCTTCTCTTCCCATGTTGTGTGAACCTAGCAGTTTGTTTTAATAACAGACACGAGTGAACGCAGTGCTGGTGTCATCTCCCTGTTGCCTGCAGGTTTGTGCTCCAGCCATTTTCACAAATCATTTGGCCATTCTACCTCTTATTGATGTGACTGTTTAATTTTGTATTCTCTTATCCGATGTTCTGAGAAATGCATGATAACACTTTAGGTGAGGCCCTACCTGTAATCTGTTAGTCACATGCCGTAATGTAACAAGACGTCAACAGAGCACACAAATCGTCAGTGAAGTGGTCGCTTCTCTCTGGGCGTTGTGGAGTACTAAAGTAACTTCACTGGTTCACTTCTTAACATTGTGCTCCTCCATAAAAAGGCTTCAGAATCTTCAATCAATGCTTAAGGAGATCAAATGACTCTCTCGCAGTCGCAATTCATTCTACCAGCGTATCACAAGCTCTTAAGGAGCCGCACTGCACTGAGGTGAAGGCATCAGAGCTGCAAACAGCCGGAGGTCCAATGACATGGAGCCTCCAATGTGTGAATAAACAGTGGCGAAGTTAGCAGGAACGAAACAACGAGAGGAGACCATTAGGTCTCGGTACTCAAATGTGCCACTTGGTGCCACGGCCCACCTGCCTGCCTCAGGTAAAGATGGCGGATCACAGGAATCGTGGGGTAGAGGCGTCCTGTCATCGGATTGGCTGGCCCAGCGCTGACACAGCAGTGGAATGGCCAATAAGGGGAGGCAGCTTGATGGCTGAGGTCTCCAGGACTCTGAACAAATCCAAATCATATTATGGGATGTCATCTACTGCTAAATTGTACTCCGTACTTTTTATTTTTATACTGTATTGAGGATGTGTTCTGTTCTGTGTATTGTATTGACCCCCCTTCTTTTTGACACCCACTACCTGGAAAGGGGTCTCTCTTTGAATTGCCTTTCCTGAGGTTTCTTCCATATTTTTTCCCTATAAGGGAGTTTTTCCTTGTCTTCTTAAAGAGTCAAGGCTGGGGGGCTGTCAAGAGGCAGGGCCTGTTAAAGCCCACTGTGGCACTTCTTGTGTGATTTTGGGCTACACACATGTAAATGGTATTGTATTGTATGGTGTATTAGCCAGTAGTAGCTAACGGGTCCCGATATCTCGAGGGTTCTCGAGGTTTCTACCTCCGCTTCAGGCCTTTGTTCAGAGTCCCACAACTCTTTGTGTAAAGATGTGCTGCCTCTCTTCAGTCCCAAATGCTCTTCTTCTGTGTCCTCGAGTACGCGATGAATGCTGCGGGACCCACTTTATTAATGAGAAGGCCGGGCTGAGGTCCCCACGCTGTCTCCTCTGCCTGTCACTCAGCAGGTTTCATTCTCTGAGTCTGTCACAGTAGGACGTGTCCTCAAGTCCCATGATGCACTGGGCTGCTCTCCTCTGCACATGTCCTGCTGTCTTTCTGCACACAAGGCTGCAGATGTGGTCTCATCATACCGTCTAATCACTAGATTAGGGTGGTGGCTCTGCGGCTAGGGATCTGCACTGGCAATCGGAAGCTTGACGGTTCGAATCCCGTAAAATGCCAATCCTGCTCTGTTGGGCCCTTAACCTGCAATTGCTAAGTGCTTTGAGTAGTGACAAAAGTGCTATATAAATGTAAAGAAATATTAATTATTATTAGATTTCTGTTCAACACTCCTTCCGATGTACCCGAGCCTTTCATTTGCCTCTTTAATCACGTCTGCACATTGCTTAGAAGGTGAAAGTGTTGTGGCAGAGTGAAAGATGCTAGGATTTGCATTGGGTGTGACGAGGACAGACAGGATTAGAAAGGAGGACATTAGAGGGTCAGCTCAGGGTGGACAGTTTGGAGACAGAGAGGCGAGATGGCGTTGGTTTGGAGAGATGCTGAGTATAATGAGAGAAGGGTTCTAAGGATAGAGCAGCCAGGTAAGAGGAGAAGAGGAAGGCCCAAGAGAAGAAGATGATCCGCTGTGGCAACCTCTAACGGTAGAAGAAGAAGATTGGAAAGCCCATCTGGGATTGAATTTTAGAAATGCGTTACAGTTATGTGACGTCTTTTTATTTATGTATGTATTTTAGCAGGGTGCACACCCGCCTGGAGCTGGGACTTTGCCCAAATCTCAGTTCATCCCCTAGACTGGGTGGGGGGTCGTCTCTAATGCACTTGTCCGCTTTTCTGTCCCCAGACCTGCGAGTCTGCCTTTGCCACAAAAGACCGCCTCCGGGCACACATGATCCGGCATGAGGAGAAGGTGCCCTGCCACGTGTGCGGCAAGCTGCTCTCCGCCGCCTACATCACTGACCACATGAGGGTGCACAACCAGTCGCAGAACCACGTCTGTGAGACCTGCAACCGAGGTGAGCCAGTAAAGGCGTGTGTGTGTGTGTGTGCGCACGCGGGTGTGTGTGTGATTGTGTGTGTGTGTGTGCGCGCGCAGGTGTGTGTGTGCGCGTGCGTGTGTCCACACCCGGTGTGTTTTTCTCGTGTCATGCATGTCAGCACCCTGCATTGCACTCTCATACATGCGCTCACCTAGAGCTACGCCCAGCCGTCATGTTGAAGGTCCACAGGTAAAGGGGGCGCCCCACCTCCCCTCATACCTTTTTAAACCCCCCCTGCCCCACTCCTTCCCCAGACAGGCAGACAGGGTGCAGTCAGTAATTCAGCCGACAGACAGACAGACAGACAGAGAGAGATGTTGTTTGAAGGACACTTTGGTTCTAAGTGTGTCTCTAACTTTGTCTGTCTGTCTGTCTAGGCTTCACCACGCTGGCCTACCTTCGTGTGCATGCCCAGAAGCACCATGGGCTGAGCTGGCGCCCTGCGGGGGGTGCAGGCGGGACTCTGGTGTGCCAACTTTGCGGCGTGCACTGCAAGACCGCGTCGCAGCTCAGCGGGCACATGGGAACGCACAACAACAGACAGAACGCAGAGGGCGGGACACCCCAGGGCACCGGGGACGCCAACCTCACTGCAAGCAGCTAACGGGGGTGCAGTGACTCCGATGCAGGCAAGAGTACCCGAGGGGGCTTTAGGGCAACTCAGTGGCAGCCTGTCTTATCTTTTCGGGCTCTGCCCTTTGTACATTCTGCTTCACCCACCTGCTTGTTTGTCTGTCTGTCCTGACTACACGCTGGCACTGCTTACCACGGGCAGCTGTAATCCCCGCTTATCTCCCTGTCTGTCACTGCTAACTTTGCCTCCTAGCATTTTCCAGTCACTCACTGTGCAACCCTTGTCCCCGTGCACTGGGGACTCTGGACTTTCTCGCTTACCCGCCCGTGTGCCAGTGCTGTTCCCTCTCACATCTCCACCCACTGGCCTCTTCTGTCTCTGTCCAGGTTTGCTGTCTTCCATTTCTTTTCCACTTTCACTCACCTGACTGGTTGCTTCTCCTGTCTTTGCTCCTCTGCCCACCCAATCCGATGCTTGTCTGCTTCTCTCAACTTGTCTGTCTTTGCCTTCTTACCCGTCCGCCTTTCCAGCTCGGCTCCGCTCCTCTCCTGTCTTGTCTCTGTCTCTTCTCAGGCACCTCCTAACTCTCGATGCGTTTTCTTCTCTTTTTGTCCTCTCCAATGCAGGTCCAGATAGCACCTGTCCCCACTCAGCCAATCAGATTGATGTGAGTGTGGCCCAGAATGCCACCCTGGAGATGCAGTGCCCGCCCCCAGAGACAACAACTTCGTTGCCACAGGCCTGGTGATTGGGGAAGGCCGAGGCGGTGCCACTGCGGGGGACACGGCGCCGGGTCTCCTCTATTGCAGACTGCCAAGAGGGCACCCTGGCCAAAGAGATGCGGGGCACTTTGATTTGCCTGAATGCCAAGTGGTCAAACACAGGACTTAATTAAGCATCACACCAACCCCTTGCAGGACAGCCGGCAGGGGCCTCAGAAGGATGTGTGGCACTTGTTGGACTCTGGTGCTGAACCCCACCACTCCCCCTCGCCCCTCACCCCTCACCCGGTCCTCTTGGCACGTTTTGTAAAGACCTGCTCCACCATGTAAACGGCATGCTGTATTACTTATGTATTTTTTCCCCCTTTTTTTTAATTTTCTCTCTCCAAGCTTGAATGTTTCATTTCTCTTGTTTTTGGGTGGAGCCTCCCCATGAGTGGCGTGGGCAGCGGATTGCCAGTGCATATGACTGACCACTGTGGCCTCGTACTGTCACCCTCACAGAGGTCACTTTCAGCCATACCCTTTAATGGTTCGTGTTTATGATCGTTCAGACGGTGATGAAAGTGAATTGTGTGGGGTGGGGGGGTTGGATGGAGCCTACTGTGTCGATCCTTGCCAAGGGAAAAGGGGGTGGAGAAGTGTTGGCCGGCCCACGTTTGACGAGCAATGCCCACTGCCGACCTGTTGGCCTATCAGGCTGGCCGGGAGCACCGACAAAAAAAAGAAATGTGGACTGAGCACTGACCCTCCCCAACCTCAGGCCTCAGACGCCCTGAAAACTTTCTAAAAAGAGAAATGTGTACATTCCTGTAAAGTCCACTTGCTCTGTTTCGTTCTCCTTGTGTCCGAATGTTCTCCTGTACATAGTAGAATTAAAGGATGCTGTCTTCAGACTCTGCCGAGTGTCTCTGCCTGTCCACTGCCAGTTCTACATAACTCTGCCGCTCAAAAGCTCCGCCCTGGAGCTCCAAGTAGGCGGAGTCGACTCCAGTGGGGACCAATAAACTCTCACTGCCGGCCTGCAGAGCTCCGCCTGGTTACGCTACAGTTGAGATTAGTTTGTGTGACTCGAGTGATGACAGCGTGGAGCTGCACATCTCATGGTGGCTCCATAATGACGTCTGCCGAGTAGGACAACTCCACCTACTTGGCACCCTGGGGTACAGAGATACCAGGCTCGCTTCGTCTGCCCGGCAGTGTCTCTGTGAGCCTTTAGGTGAGGTCGTGGAGCTGCACATTTATAATAAACTGTGCCCCGTGTCATCAGCTCTGCCCATCCCTTACACATTCCTTTATGTCCAAGGCTGGGTCCCTTTTGTTGTTTGGGATGTTCTCTATCTCGGCTTCAGACAGACGGGCTCCACAGAATCATTCAATGAAAGAGTTGTGGACTGTGATGCATTGATCTGATTCACGTTTTAGGGGGGCACCGCCTGACTGAGATGGGTGGGGGTTGCAGGCGTCTACTTCTCAAACAACATTCCATGGAGGTCCACTGGAGTTTAGGGTATGTTGCTGACATGTTATGTACCTGTAATGGACTGACGTGACAACAGTTCAGATATAATTGGTTACATTACTTTGTGGAGTTCCAAGTGGAGCGCAGGCAGGTGAAGTGACTTGCTGAGGGTCTCATGGTGTCAGCGGTGGGATTTGAACCCACAACCTCTGGGTTTGAAGTCCAAAACCTTCACCAACACAACGTACTCTGCTGAGGTAAAGATGCTTTGTAGGTGTCAAATGTACATTTTGACTCTTTAGAATACCCAGCAGTCTTGTTTTTGAATAGTCAAGATGCAGTGCTGTGAAAAAGTATTTGCCCCTTTCTGATTTCCTCTGTTTTTCTTTATTCACAAATTGTTTCTGATCTTCAAACAAATTTAGTACAAAAGAAAACACAATACTCAGCATATAAATGATTGAAGGAGGGAAGCAAGTTCACCAACATCTACAGTGCTGTGAAAAAGTATTTGCCCCTTCCTGAGTTCCTCTGGTTTTGCTCATTCGTAACACTTAACTGTTTCTAATCTCCAAACAAATGTAGTACAATACAAAAGACAGCCCGAGTAAACACAAAACACACACTTTTTACATCTTCATTTGATTTATTGAAGGAGAACATTCACCAACACCTCTGTCAGCCATGTGAAAACGTAACTGGCTCCTTGGTTACTCAATCAGCCCATGAATCAAATGTGAATGAGACTTGGCCTCACCCAAGCGTGTTCGCTGCCTGCCCCATTGAGCCTCAACGTCAGTCGAACCTGTCAGGGAGCGTGAAGTTGGCTTAAAGGACTCAACAGCAAGCTGCACACCAGGCCTTGATCAAAAGAAACTCCAGAAGTTACGGAAATAAACCAGTCGGGAAAGGATGACCTCTAAAACCCTGGGACTCCATTGAACCACCGGAAGGATGGAGAAAACTTGGAGCAGTGGTAGGAATGCAGAAGGACTGCAAGAGTGCATAGAAAACTCATTGGGGAAGTCAGAGAAGAAGATCTAAGGAAGTGCAGGCCTCTCCCAGCTCAGTTCACGGCAGCGTTCGCCATTGGACTCCATCATTAGAAGGGCGCTGGACAAAAATGGAATCCATGGGAGAGCCGCGAGGCGAACAGCACAGCTAAACAAGATGGACATTCAAAAGCAGAACTTTTGTGGAAGATAAGGGTCACATTGGACCCATCTGGCCTAAAGCTGACACACAGCTCTCCACAATGAGAACATCATGTGCACATGGTAGTGTGGTGGCGTGGGGACAGTGGCGTAGCTGGGGGGGGGGGGCAAGGGGGGACATCTGTCCCCGGGTGCAGCATCCAGGGGGTGCCATCTTAACATTTTCTTTCCCCATTACATTTTGACAAACAGGAGGGGGCGCTGAAACCCTAGCTACGCCTCTGCGTGGGGATGCTTTGCTACTTCAGGGCCATCACTGAGAGAAGTCCCGAAAGGAGAATGTCGAGTCGTCAGTCTGAGATCTGAAGCTCAGGCGCAGTTGGGTTAAGCAGCTGGACAACGATCTGAAGCACAAGAACAAGTTCACCTCTGAATGGTTGACAAATAAAAACACAATGAAGGTTTTGTAGTCCAAGTGCTGACCTGAACCCCATTCACATGTTATTATGGGACCTTAAAGGGGCAGTTTATAGTCAAAAACCCTCCAACGTGGCTGAATTAAAATAATTCTGTAGAGAAGACTAGGCCAAAGTTTCTCTGCTGTTGCCAGAAGCGTCTGATTGCAGTTGATGCTGCTAAGGGTGGCAGAACCAAAGATTAGGTCTGGGGGGCAGTTACTTTTTCACATGGGTGATAGAGGTGTTAGTGAACTTTTCCCCTTTGATAAATCTAATGATCATTTTAAAAACTGCATTGTGTTTACTCAGATTGTCTTTTGTAATTTATTAAACTAGGGGGCTTTGCTCCCTAACCCCACTCCGGACTGCGCCACTTCACGTTTCTGCCGCTCGCGTTTGTGGATTTCACTTTCACCAAATAACAAATCTTTTAATTCCCGCGGATGCGCCTTTTCATTATGAAGAAACACCACTTTTCCCTGATTGCAACACAAATTAGACGATCAACAAGTCTCGGACTTAAACTTTAAAGCCGAACAATATCTCCATACTTCTGTCCTATCACCTCTGTCCATATATTCGATCACTTTTCGCTGTTCCGTTATTTCACCAAGTAATAATTTCCGTTTGTTAGCACTAATGCGATCTTTACTATCGGTTTTTTGAGACTTTTGAATTTTAGGACTTTCATAATCCCAAACCTGTTCTGCATGTGTATTGCACCAACGTTTTTGAACCTTTTTACGACGTTCAACTTTGTCTTCTACTCTTTGTCTTTTATTTCCTGAGAGCGCAGGAACTGTGTCTGACCATAGCATTCACACGAATGACAAGTGATCGGACCAAGTGGTTGTAAATGTTTGAGAGGAGGGCGGGACTTGTCAAAACCCCTTGGCAAAAAGTCTCACCTCGCGGGATCTGAAATTCTCTCTCGCGGGAGTTGAAATGATCGCCGAGAAAGTCTTCTCCCAGGATTTCCTTTTATAACAGAGAGATTTGTTCGGAGATCAGAAACAAGTGCTATGAATGAGCAAGAAGAGCGGAAATCAGGAGGGGGCAAATACTTCTTCACAGCGTTATACATCCGTCCATCTTCTAACCCACGTATTTAGGAGCCTGCATGGACAGAACAAACTGTGATTGGGCCAACTGTCCACCACACCGCCACATTGGACAGTTTGAAGCGCCGCGTCAGCCTAACGTCTCGTCCTTAGTATGTGAGGAGACACGCAAAGTGCCCAGAGTCAGCACCCAGGCCAGAGCGCTACACACTGCGCCGCCATGCCCTCCTATGCGTTCGCGCCTAAAATGATATTGAAGAATTCCCGAACTCCGAATATAACAAGTCAAAAGTCAAGCAGTCCTCTGGGTTTCATAGTTCCATAGGGGTCAATGGGAAAGCCCCTCGGTTTGACTTACTGGGCTGTAAAATAAGAAAATGAAAACGGCCAGCCATAGCCGTGTGATCGGTGACTGCAGCCTGTTTGTGACTGAGGCAGCTTCGGTGGGATTTTAGGTCTGCTGCGGATTGCTGATCCCCTTTTACGTAACAGAAATGGACATTACGTGCCCTCTCTCCGCCAAACGGCCACCTGCCTCTGAGACTTGTCAACGAATTCCGACTTGAATGTGGGCATAAGCCCCCGCCGCTTAACCCCCCCACCACCATCTTGTCGAAAAATCACTTGGACTTCATTAGCGCTGCCTGGAAGAGGGTTGCCATGGTAACGCCCCTGGGCGCAAAAGCCTTCTGCTGCAGTCTTTGGGGCGGTGTGTAAGTGCGCGTGCGCGATCCTGCGACGCGAGCGAGTGTGCGGCAGTGGGCTATGTGCCCCGTGTGTGTGTGTCTGTGTGTCTGTGCGTGTGCTTGTGACACGCGTGGAAGACTCTTGTCGTATAGAGGTCTGTGCTGCGACTGGAGGAGAGTGCGCACGTATTGAGAGGTGTGCGCGTGTTCCTCCAGATTGCACACCCCTCCCCTTTTTCATTTTGTTTTGTTATTTTCCATCGTGGGGATGTGAACATATGGCATCCCCCCCTCTCGCTGTCTGCGTGCGCCTTACCGCTAACCGTTCAATGCGCTGTTTGTCCTGATTACTCAGCAGCTCACTCAGCGCTGGCTTCCTCAGACCTCCTTAAGCCTCCTCTGGCTCCGCTCCCAGGGGACCACCCCGCCCCAGCAGGCGCTGTGCAGTCGCATTATGACAGCCGTGATCTGACCACACTACCCAGCGCCTGAGGAGGCCGTCGGACCTGACGGGGGACTCCAGCGTGGTCGGCCCTGGCGGGCAGCGCAGCACCTCAGGCTCCGTTGATTCCCGGAGAGATGAGGGTAGAAATGCGCGTGCACGCGGTCCTCCCG
This sequence comes from Erpetoichthys calabaricus, assembly GCF_900747795.2. Taxonomy (NCBI): domain Eukaryota; kingdom Metazoa; phylum Chordata; class Cladistia; order Polypteriformes; family Polypteridae; genus Erpetoichthys; species Erpetoichthys calabaricus. Next base: position 1,544,798 of record NC_041405.2, on the reverse strand, counting down.
CGTTAGAACTGGGCGCGCGCCCCAACACCCCCCCATCAGTTACAGAAGACGTCGGAGGCCAAAGGATTTGTTTCATGCAGAATCTTCTCTTTATTGACTCAGGGTTCTGTGCATGCGACTTTATAACAAAACAGAAGATTGCATATTTGCGCTCCATCACTGAGAAGGCCCTCTGAGCCGCACCCTGGGGGTGTCCTGCTAAGTGGACCTCCTCCCCTCGTGCGAACCTCATTCAACCCACAGAACCACTGTGGAGAATCGCTGAGGTGGCCCTGAAAGAACCTTCTCAGTGTGCATCAAAAAATAACTGTAAATAGATCATAAAAATGCCAAACTTGGGCCCCGAGAGACCACAGGACCAGGAACTGAAAACAAGAAGAAAAGCTTAGCGGCTGAATGACCCAGTCCGTGTACCCCCTAACTAGACCCCCAAAGCCATAGTGAGAGTCCCAGTAGTCCCCCATGCCTACCGTCACCTCCTTGGACCGTGTCAGCCTGTGTCCTCCACCAGTACACCCATAGCCAGTCCATTAAGAAGGAGAAATGCAGCGCCCCCCTGTCTCTACACCCCCACTCGCCCCCCCCTCCTCCTCCTCTCTTATTGCCTTCTACAGTAAGTCTGCTTTCTCAAGTGGGAGTCCAAAGTTCTGCACTCTTAAAAATCCTGGTGTGTTGTGTGGTTCCTCAGTGCTTGACATTATGGGATATTAAATATCTGAGGTTTGAAAAGGTTCCTAATATTTGGACAAAAACAGAAATGTTTAATTACGAATAGTTGGCTGGCTGGCAGGATACGAGCAGATCAAGGAGACCTGAACTTAACCTTTCAAAATCCGGAACCCATTGGCACATCCATTGTTATGTTAAAGATCTAGAAGAGTCTGGATTAGCGTAAGGGACCCATGCAGGAGGGACGGCGTTAGGATTTGCAGTTATCGGGGTCCTAGCCCTCTCTGTCATTTTGGAAGAGTGGGGGGGGGTTTCATCACACATCACATGTATGCCAGATTAAATAGTGGTGGGGGGGTCCCCCTCATGGTTTATCGATTGCGTGAGTGGTTCCTTATTGGGGTATGACGCCATCGAAGGTCAGGGGCTAAGAGGCCAGAGATCAAAGGCTTAAGCCCCTTGAAGCCCACCCCTGACTAGAAGTACATCATAAACAAGATGAGCAGAGTCGCATACCTGAAATGTTATCATGTGTACTTCAGAGGTCTAAACATCCCTGATCATAATACAAATGTGTCACCTTCTGCTTGAGGTCCATAGAGGGCTAACAAAGGATCAAAAATTAAAACCAGCACCAGATTACAATCGGCGACCTTGAAATAGTCCAAAACGACACCCCACACGCCTGTGCTGGTCGCTTGTATCATCTAGGAGGGGTTCTCGGAGGGGCGAGGACCAAATATCAGAAATGTGAACAACGGCAATCCACTCCACGTGCCAATATTGTCAAAAGGAGTAACTCTGACCCCTCATATCCCAAATCGGGGCGCACCACCCCTAAGCTGTGAAGACTGCTACTGGTTGACTCTTTACAGTATGGCTGAGATCACCTGCACTACATACAGACCTGAAAACGAGGTCTAGAGGGGCAAAAATAGGGGGAAATCCCAAAAAGCCTGGTGTGTTGTATAAGTAGACATCAAGACGGGTCAAAGGGCGTGTCATATGGGGGGGGGGGGGGGGGTTTGGGGTCTTCTTGTACTGGTCAGTCTGGACAAAAAAAAAAAAAAAAAAAAAAAAAAAAAAAAAAAAGTCAATTGAAAGGGTCTTTCTAGAACTTTCATATGGGTGGTCCTTTAAAGAACCAAAACTGCTCCCCCTATAGCACCGCTCTCGCTCTGAAGGACCACTTTGACACCTTTATTTTTAAGAGTGCACCGTGACGGCCAGTGCCTTTGACAGTAAGGTGGTCTCCCAGTGCACCGGACCCCGAACTTCTTCCTCAAAAACTGAACGTCAGGTCCAATCTATAAACTAGGCTCAGACTATTCCTCCATTGCTAACCCGTCAGTCACCTCTGTCCCCCAATGACAGGGCCGACTAGACCCCCAGCCTGTGGTCTCCAGACACCACCGGTGACAAGGCAATGCATTCGGAACATCAAGTGAGAGAAACAGAAGAGAAGGCAGTGCAACGAGGGGCTCATCCACAGCCACGGCAGTCCAGAATTGGGGGATTGGTGGCAAAATCAGTCATCGTGCAACCCACTACATCCTAACACAGGGTCATGGGGGTCTGCTGGAGCCGATCCCAGCCAACACAGGGCGCAAGGCAGGAAACAAACCCCGGGCAGGGCGCCAGCCCACCGCAGGGCACACACACACACACACACACACACAAAGGGACAATTTAGGATCCTGCATCCATCCATCCATTTTCCAACCCACTGAATCCGAACACAGGGTCATGGGGGTTTGCTGGAGCCAATCCCAACCAACCCCGGGCAGGGCGCCAGCCCACCGCAGGGCACACACACACACACACATACCAAGGGACAATTTAGGATCCTGCATGTCTTTAGAAACCCACGCAGACACGGGGAGAACATGCAGACTCCACCCAGGGAGGACCCGGGAGGCAAACCCAGAAGGGTCTCCTAACTGAGAGGCGGCAGCGCCACCCGATGTCAAAATCAAGTCTTTGCACTATGGGGTGGTCTTTGCTAACCAAGGCTTTTAGCATGTAACCCAGTATTTTGGATGATTAGCTCAAGGTGGTCTAATGGGGTGTCCATCGATCCGAAGAGAGAAGCGTCTTTGGCGCCCCCTCTAGTCTGCAGGAGGCTGTGGACGAGCAACAGAAAGGAGACATGAAAGAGAGTATTCTTCTGTTCTTTAACAGTCAAAGTACACAACAGCAATACTGTCATTAATTAATAAGGACAATCATCAGAGTAATACTAAGAAGAGTAAACGAGTCGGATTATGAAGAACAACGTCGTAAGTGCATTTTTATAAAAACTTGCAGCATAGCTTTTTACATGATTTCATTCACTTGTTCCTTAAAAAACATGCAAAACGGTTACATACTTCATCATATAAAACACATTGTACTTTCGAGCCTCCGTTCCATCAAAGAGGGAGGAGCCCACCATGCCGCCCTGCCGGGTGGGCTGCCCACTTTGAGAACGGAAGGAGCTTAGTGTGTTGGTTGTGTTGTAAACAGGCAAAAACCCAAAATGAAGGCGCCCTGAGGCCCGCGGCCGGCTCTCCTGCTCTCTCTCTCCGGCTCAGTACATTCAGGCGAACGCTTCACATCACGCCCTGTGGGGTGCCCCGCCTGCCCAGGGGCTTCCGAGAGTGTCGTGAGGTCCTGGGCCCACTGGTGCCCACACAGGCTCCAAAGTTATCCGTCGTGGAAGCGAGGGGGAGGCGAGAGCTTGGCGTTGAGCAGCAGTCTCGGGAGTGAGCTCTCGTCGAGACCCCCCCCCCGACGTGGCTCCTGTGCTACAAAGTCAGCCCATCTCCGGGGGGGGCTTGGGGGGGGGCTGACCTAAACCAGGAGCCGTGAGGCCTGTGAGCAGTCGATGGGTGGCACACACACCCACAAGACAGGGATGTGCCTGGGTGACCTTTCTGGTCGGACCCCGTGTCCTTTGGAAGACCCTGCTTTTGGGTGGCGTGGCACGTGGAGATAACATCCCAGAGCTTCTGCACATGTGGACAGGCTGGGCGATGCGTGATTTCAGCATGCAAGAGTAAATGTGGGTGTCATGCGCGTCGGCCGGTGGGCCACGACCGCCGACTCACCTGTCTCTCGGAGTCTCGCCGCACGAGCCCAGAAGGATTTGGCAGTAAACGGTTTTGAACTGGTCTGTAAACAGATTCTCTTCTGTAAACAATGTCTTCTTCACCGCTGAGTTGGAAGCTTTTGACACTTGAGGCGGGACCGCCGCAGACCACGGCATCTTCAGCACATCTCTACTGGCCGGCACATCTCTGACGGCAGGTCACTTCCTGCTCAACCTTAGGAAACCTCAGAAGCTCAAAGTGGGCCACCTCAGCCCACCCTCCTTGCGCTCAGAACCTTAGTGGGTTTGAAAGTACCCTTCTTCTTCTCTAGATGATTCCGGCAGGCCCATGTGTGATAACGGATTGTCCCAGAAACCTCAGCGCCCTGTCAAAGTGACTCATGAAAAACGTCATTTCGTTATCTGCAGCACCTCAGGAAGCCCACATGTGGACCTCCTCCTGATGGCCGAGGACACACTAAATCGTTTTGGGAATCTCGACATTCCCTCAATTTCACCTCCAGCTGCCAACTTCACTCCACCCGCCGAACCACCTCGTGCCCACTCAGCTTTGCCATGTCTCTCAAGGTCTGAGCCTTCGTCTTGTTCATCACCATATCCATCAGCAACATTCTTGATAGCCCTAAGGATGCCAACCACGTTGTCTGCCTTCAGTGCCTCAAGTCTGGTCCACCCAATGATGTCCCCAAGGTCTCAAAACCTTAGTGAACCCATGTTGAGACTCTGTCAGACCCACCTCTGTCCTTACTACATTTCTCATCATCTACTTTCTCGTTTCAGTCTGCAGACCTCACACGGCATTGCCATGTAAGAACCTGCTTATCGCCACCTCACCCCACCTGGGACTGACAAAGCCTTCCTCTCCCTGATCTCATGTTCTCTGCTCTCCTCCAGCACATCTCTTAGCATTCTTGGAGCCACCATCCCTCCTCTTCATATCCACCTCTGATCTAACTGTTTAAAAACACACTAAAGTGAGTGCCATCACGATCAGGGCCGTTTTAACAGCGTCATTGTAGAGCACTGGGACCCCTGTTTTGATAGCAAAACAGAAGCATACATAGGCATCGTAAAAAACGTGGGGCCCCCAGGCAACTGCCCAGCGTGCCCATGCGTTAAGACGGCCCTGATGACGATTCCTCCCGAGTCTCAGCGCATGTCTGACTTCTGAGCTGCACCCTGAACCTCTGTGAAGGCGCACAGATCATCACCACCCAGGCCACTTGCCTCCTCCATGACCCTCTGAGCTTCTGTGCCCCCTCCCAGTCGTCTCCATAAAACCCTCTTATGTTTCCAGGAAGTGGGAATGCCCGCCCTCAGAAATGTGCCGCTCAGTTCCCCATGTAAGAACAGGCACTTGGTACGTTCATTTTTTTTTTTCTCTCTTTTTCCCGCTTCTTCGAACCACCAGGCCGCCGCTCAAAAAGATCTCAAGTTCTGTAGCAACTCAAAAGTTCTGTGAAGATCAAGTAGGAGCATCCGTAGAGGTGAAGCCATTCAAAGGTGGCGGACCAGTTTTTTTGCTCGCCTGGCACGACCCGCCACCCTCGGTCTGGTTTCATTTGGGTTGACTTGGCGACTGCTAGCTTGGAGCCAGCTCTGCTTGACAAGGTCAGTCCATCCAAAGCTTTGGTCAGGCATCATAATACTGGAGATGATGGAGTGTTTTTGTTTTTTTCAGCCATTGGCACAAGGCCATCATGACTGGCGGTTTAACTAGTGCTCAGACAAACAGAAATGTGTAAACTTTTGTTGTGGCATTAAAAAAACGTCAGTCCGTCTGTTCGGCGTTCATTCCAAACGATGAAGAGGAAGATGCTGGGCTCCTTCCCAAGGAGACCTCCCTGGCTTCTAAAAAGAAACGTTGCCATTATGTCCATCCCATTGAGAGCCCACCTCAAAAGCTGGCTGTGCGTCTGCCCCTCAAGTCAGTGTGCTTGACTAGGATTCCCAGTGGCACGAACGTGCGCGTGTTGCATGCCGGTATATCAGTTGAAACCGATGGCGCGCAAAAACGTGTTGTCGCTATCTGTGCGCGCGTTCTCTGCGCGTGCGTGAGAACTGGAGTCGACGGCCCGCCCTACATTCAGGAGACCGCTAGGGTGCCCTCCAGTCTCGGGATGAGACGTGCTGGACGACAGGGTCTCACGGTGGCCGCGTGAGTCGGCGTGTCCATAGGCGCGTGCGCGGTTGTGTGTGCTAGCCCGGTGCGGTCAGTCTGGTTTTTTTTTGTTGGGGGGGGGGGGGCATGGGAGGGGGTTTCAGCCTGCGGTGAGTGCATGAACTGAACTTGTCTGGGGTTGCGTTGTAAACATCATGAGACCATTTTGCTCACAGCCCCAGTTGTCTGGAAGTTCTGGTCTCTCGACCTTGGGGCATTCCAGGGCACAGGGAGTTAGGGGGGCTATAAGGATTTATATAATCAATGGAAGCAGAGAGAGCCAACGCAACGGGAGAGGACTTGGCACCTCGTGGGGCTGTAGGTGTCCGTGTGCTTTTACAGTCCCTCAGTCGTCTCCCGGAGTTGGCAGCTCATTGCGCTACATTTTTCAGTTGTAGATTCCTCCAATTTGACTTTTGAGTACGTGGGCTCAAATGAAGACCCCCCCCCCCCCCCCAATGGGCACCCCCGTCTCAGTGTTTTGTGAATTCGATCAAACAGGGCGCCCCCCATCTGAGAAGTGGGTGCGCCCTCTAGAGTTGAAATTGGCACTTGCAAGTCGCGGTTGAAGGAAAGGGTCCGAAAAGGCAAAGCTAACATGCCGTCGCTTCTCGCTTTTCTTTTCCACAGTCGGCTAATGAGGTCAAAACGCTAACGGGCAGGAGGGCTCGAGTGGCATTGGGGCGGGCATGCAAGGGGTAAGAGCCACGGCTGGGCATAGCGTTGTGCTGCAGCGAGTGGAAACGGGCAAGAAAGAGACGTCACGGGCCACTGGGCGCAAAATAGAGCGACAAAAACGAAGGCGGGGGAAAGAGGATGGATCGATGGTAAAAAAATACAAGTTACTCGAAATTCAGTCACTTTCAAAAATGATCCACCAGAAGCATCGTGTAGAAAAAAAAAAGAAAAGGGTGAGCTGATCCTTTTAAAATGGAATTGGGGGAGCGATCGGTTAACAAGGTGCCGACCCTTTACCTCCGCTTTGCTGCGGCCGTTCCTTTGACTCCTGTTGTGAGGTTCGGGGTCCCATCGGTTTAGGTACCGCAAGTCGTGTCCATTGGCCGGCCGTGGGTCGGGATGACGAGGATGAGTCAGTGATTGGTGACAGGCTGGATCTGGGGTGGGGTGGGGCACAGAGGAGGACGGGGGTTCGATCTGAAGAGCGCTGGGGATCATCTCACGACAAGACTGGAAAAGAAGAAAAGATGGAGAGAAGGCGAAGTCAGAGAGGGCAGCACGCAGAACGACATATCAACATCCAACGGAGACTTGTCACATCTTGGCTAGGGGACGTGAAGCATCGAGCCGAGGCGGGTTGCCGGGTCATAGTGCACAAACACGCGCATGCGCCTCGAGGCGGATTTAAACCTGCATTGAACCTTGAAAGCGAGAGGCGCATGCGCCTGGACACTCGGCTGTGTTTGTAGCCCGCAAAAAAAGCCAACGATCCTTTAAAAATTAGGCAGGATCACCGCTCCCCACACTGCACATTCCCCTTGTATTTGCCCCTCACATTGTTTCACTTTTTCATACATTCGCCGGCTTCCCAAACTGGTTACCCAATATTTTGCACCACAAACTGGCCGCCATCTGATTGTCTTTGTAGTATTTGGGACTTGCATGAAAACATCTGTTCTACCCTCCTCAACAAGTCTTTCTTCGATCTGCTCCATGTTTACTTCACAATAGCAGAAGACAAATAGAAATGCGTTTCAGGAACGCCGTACTTAACCAAACTGGCCAATCAGAGATGTGGGGGGGGGGGGGTCTGCGTAGGGTCAGTTTGGACGCGAGGAGGCTACGGCGTCAGCTCAACGTAGGAGTGTAAATCAGTCGTTACCGTTAGGTTAGGCGTGCGACCAAAAATGGAACCGTAAAGTGACGGTCATGTGACTGGTCAGCAGCACACATCGGTAAAATATACCAAGGGCGCGACAGTAATGGCACGTGGCATGCAATGTCTTTACGATTTTACACCATCGGCGTGAGTTTGTGCCAGTACAGTTGTGCCATAAAAACCTCTGACCGATGAGAGGTGACCATTAGGTCCATGTGCCGCTCGTTTGTTTGACTAATTATATATATATATATAATGTATTATTATTATTACTAATGGCTAAGCCTTCCCGACAGCTCATCCTGATCCTTCTTAAAGATTCTCAAAGTGTCTCACTGCAGATTCATACAACTCTGCTTCCTGCCTTCTTAAACGCCCTTCCTCTTAATTCCCACTCGAGTACGTGATCCACCGTTAAGGTGAAGAACTCATTCTGCTGGGTCTACTTTATCACTCAATGTCTTTGCGAAGGTTGAAAACACACACAAAAATAATACAAACAGGGGAAAAGAAAGTCAAATCGAATCTTATTTGACACCAAGCCCCAAACGGGGGATTGACAAAATGGCTGGCACTTTGTAGAAGTCGTAAGAAGTAATCCTGCTGTCGCTGGTATTCTAAATCACCTGTGCTGGACATTTCAACGTCACACGTTCAACCAGTTTATTTAAGGTGACTGGTCTTGTGGTCTGCAGTGTGTCGCCCACTCAGCTTGGAGAAAAAGAAGAAACGTCAAGAAATGCGCAAACAGTTGCACCGCCACATTTACATTAAATTACTGCCATTGCCCTGAACATGTAAAAGGTGAGGAATTTGCTACTTTTTAACAGCAGCTTAATGGCACGTCACATTAATGACGGTTTTTGGTGACGCTCCTTGGTGACCATAGCGGGTCGTCAGTATTAGACTTCTACGAACCGGGGGTCCGGATCACGTGTTCCCATAAACCCCCACCCCAGGCACATGACGAGGACTTTACGGACTGCGCGCCCCTAATGGACTGACCGGCTGAGGCTGTAATCGCCATCGCGGATATTTTGGTGCCGTCTGGCCATGTCGCCCGCACCTAAATCCGCCACTGTAGAGTATTTGTGAATTTCCCCTTGGGATTAATAAAGTATCTATCTATCTATCTATCTATCTATCTATCTATCTATCTATCTATCTATCTATCTATCTATCTATCTTTTTTTTATTGTAATATACAGTCATATGATAAGCAAAATGCTGTGAAAGTAATACAGTTAGACGCCCGTAATTGACTGTGAATTTACAGCCACGTTTTAACAGTACAGTACGGCTGTGACTCTAAGATCATTTCATTAATTTTAAAGGTTCGTCTGCTGACCCCCACCCGAGCCTCCATGTCAGACTGCACCCTTGCATTTCTATTGACACACACACATACGAACTACACATACGCGCTCCCCCTTTCACGCCCCTCTCGGTCCACAAGCACGCTCGTTATCCATCCTCGGTGCCCTCGGTGTCATTTCACGGTTAAAAATGCCGATCTCATGCAAATGGTAATTGATAGGGAAAGTGAGGCTGGCAGGCTTCAGTGCCTCTGCAGCGCCGCAGCTCCATCACTCTCTGCAGGCTTTCGTGCGCGGCTCCCTCCCTGGGCTCGAGCGGATCCGCCGTGGATCTTCTAGGCGGTGGGCCGTGACGAGCGGTCAGGTCTCGGCTAATAAATTATAGGCCTACTCCTCGGGCAATCCGGGGGAATCCGTGACGTTGTGCAGGTAGTCGGATAAATTGGGCGGAGTGCGCGTGTCAGACAGAAAGTTTTGTTGATTCTCGGGAGTGATGCGGGTGGGGATGCGCGTGCACGCGCTCCTCCCGTGTTAGGTCTGAGCGCGCGCCCCTCGCAGCAGTCACAAACCCATCAGTTACGGAAGATGTCGGAGCCCCCAGGGTTTGCTTCATGCAGAATATTCTCAGGGGAGTTCTGTGTATGCCACATTACAACAAAACACAAGATTGTATTTTTTGCGCTCGTTCACTGAGAAGGATAGCCTGGGGGTGTCCTGCTAAGTGGACCCCCCACCCCATCGTGCGCACCTTGTTCAGCCCAATGCACCTACACGGGCAGTCGGCGAGGTGGCCCTGAAAGAACCTTCTCAGTGTACGTCAAGAAACGGTCAATAGATTAGAAAATGTGCAAACCGGGCCCTGGAGAGACCACCGGAGCAGGAATTGAAAACGAGAAGAAGCCCACCTCGACACACTGCCGACCATCAGAGAAGCAGAACCGCGCGTGCGCCTTTCGAGGCCGTGGTATCGGCGTTCGTTTCTATCTTGATTCGGTAATATTAATAAAAATGAATTTATCAGACAGATGCGTCCAAATAAACATGAAAATCAGCTTCATGCTGCCATCAGAGTCTGTACAGCCCAGGAAGTCTGCGAATTGTGTCACGTCTGGGGTTCGAGTGTGTTCATTTTTGATTCTTGTATTTACATTGATTATGTCTATCACTTCTATCATTTTAATTTTTTTAATTTTTGGTTTTGTTCCATGTGTTTTGTGGGTGGTGCCCTCAAGAGGCGGGGCCACCTGCCAATCACTGCCAGGAAGTGCCCTTTACCCTGGAAGGCCTTGCTGGTGGCTCTTTGTGAGGGCGCTATAGCGAGCTGGGATCTCTGCTTGTGTTAATTGCGATTTTTTTGACTTTCTGCTCTGAGTTTGTTCTTCACTTATGGAATCTATTGGGACCTGTTTGATTTGGATTGCCTTCATGTTTCCGGCAATTTCATTTCTTTGTGCTCCACAAAGCTTCACTGTGATTGGAATACTTTATTGTGAAGAGTAAATCTTTTATTTTATAAGGATGCGGCGCTTATTACTAGCCGGGGTTTGATGGTGATATCCCCCTCTAGTGTGAATTGTTAGAAGTACTTTGGAACTCTTTGAGACTCCCACTTCACGACAAACTGATCAGCATACGATGGCTGGGGCTTAAATATGCTTGGGATCATCAGCGCTGAATGTGTCTCTCAGAAAATGGCGCCTGACGAGTAACGTTTCATAAAACACGGAGGAACTGTTTTTTTTTTTTTTTGTTTGTTTTTTGTATTTCACAGTTTTGTAAAAAGATTTGGGTCTATGTGACAAATGGGAAAAAAAATCACACTTGAATAATAAAACATGCTGCGTATTTAACTCACCAGCCTGAGATGCAGTGGTGACAGCATTATTATAATTTCTTTTTTTAAGTTTGAAATCCCATAAATTGTAATTGTGTAAATGATATTTCAGCCTAAACTGACTTTCTAATATCATCAAATATTCAAAGAAATCAAAGTGTAATGATTACTTGTAACATGCAGATAACAATATTATTATCCAATGAATGATGTTGGTTCTTCTAGCTCTGGAGAACGTTTTTAGCGCAACAAAGAGAAGGAGCGAATGTGCAGTCGAATCATCAAGTCACTTAGCGTGTTAGTCACAGAAACCTGATGTCCGGTTAGAGAATAATTGGGTTATGGACCTCTGAGAAACCTCACGAACAGCAGGAGATCTCTCCGCGAATTAACCGAGGCCACGTAAACCCTTAACTGGGTTACTCTTGAGGATTTTGTAGTCTACACGTATCTTTGCTTCCCATTCAACAGCTACGGGTAGAAGCATCCACGAGATACATTTCCTAAGTCAAATGTTCGGGCTCTCCTGGCTGAAGTAATCTGTCTCAATATTTCAGAAATCACTCCATTTATGTTGATGAGCTGAAGGTAAAGTGCTAAACTCAGTTAGGACAGAGTCGAGAGCAGGAGGGTAGCCAGTTAGAAGTAACACGTGTTGCGTAGTCTGATTACTTTTTACAGTAACGTGTAACATGACGCAGACACCGGCGTTATTATTCTTACTAGTAAGCCCGTGATTCGCCAGCGAATCGGAAATCCAAGAATGGCAATCAGTTTCTGTTCCGTCCGATATCTGGATGGATGACATATCATGGAGGGTGGGTGCGTCTGGGGAAATGTCATTTAATTACATAAGCATATCTGTAGTAAAGCGGTCTCGTTTTGTGGAGATGTGATCCCGTTACCTTTGCTGACACCGACTGCTGGCAGAGTGGAGCACAGCAAGTTCAGCCCTGCGCCCTGCGTCCATATCCGGACGTCTGGGGATTCCATACTGTAATACTGTAATGCGATTCACATATGCGCTGAATCCTCTCGTTTTTGTTTTCTCTGTAGACGCCGCTGCGTTTGACTCTGGACTCTGGGGCGGGCGCCACACTGAATGACTGTTATGTGATCTACATTACTGGCACAGTGGATTAGAGCAAGTCTAGTGTACAGGTGGCGGGCTCGTTGCAGTGCGGCAGTGCGCGTGACATCTGGTTTACAACCTTCTCGTTTCTGTGTTTTCTGTGCCCAGCGCCCAGCGCCCTGCGTCCATATCCGGTTTACAACCTTCAGTTAGTAAGATGGATCAGCCCTGAGTGAACGGCATGAAGCACACGTACCGGTGTGTCGGTCATTTTCAGGGCTCAGAATTTGCTGCGTGCCAACCAGTAACAGAAACATTTAAATATTTAATTCTAACTAAACTAATTAATAAAATATAGGAAAAATAATCACAGGCGTCATTGTCAGATTTACGGTGGCCGATGATGACCTTGAACTTTTTATTTTTGGCGCAGTTTAATGACGTCAGAACGTTTCGACAAAGGCGAACTCTGGAATTACTAGAAGATGTAAACGCACATTAATTGGAGATGAGATTTCCGGGTTATTCACCGTAACCGGATTATGCGTGTGCGTGTAAACGCGCTGATTGGCGGTGCTGAACGTCCGAGGACGGCACTTGCGGAGTTTTAACGCGAAAGAGACGCTTGGACTTCGACTGAAATCCTTCTTGTCGCATTGCGTTTAAAGTGCGCAGCCAGACGTTGCCAGGCCCGTGCCTCTTATTCGACTCCAGTTTGTTTTCCGTGTGTTGAAGTTTTATTGCTGGAGTATAATCTTCATATTGTGGCCCCCCCAGAGTTTATGGCAGGTCGGTGCACATGCGTCCCGCTGTATGTATGTTCGGATTTTGCCGTTTTCTAAACTTCTGTTTCAGGCGTCAGTCACAGCCGAAGTCCGTTAAAAGTCCCACAAGTCTGCACGGAGTCTGACACAAACAACGGCGTTCAGAGAAGTGGGCGGGATTTACTTCGCATTCCGTTTCACGGTAACATTTTTGCGGTTTATCGTTTTAAAGCTAATCTTCTTTTATTGTTTCATTTTTGTTTCCAAAAGTCTTTATGTATTTTTTGTCCATTGTTCACAGCGTGCACATGAATGTGAGGCCTTGTAGTGCACTGCGTGCTACACGTGAATTAGGAGCAGTAGGATTAAACTTGGGGGTGTCTATGTGGTTGGGACCAGGGGGGTCGCCATCTTCTGCATTTTTTGGGGGTTTGGGCTCAACGACGGGAGTTTTCGTGTTTTCTGCAGCTATTTTCAGAAGGGTAATGGGAGGTCCATAGGAGATCGTGGGCTTTAGGCATACGCATGTTGAACAGGGGGGTCTCTCGAAGATCAGGTGCTAAAGACCCTAAATCCCCCACAATGATGCCACTGGTTGGGACAGGGTGGGCGCCAATGGGCAGTCGAGACGCACTTTGCTAACAGATCACCAGACCCTGAACTGAGCCGGTGTGCAGCGAGGAATTCGGAAACTGAGTGGCATTTCTAAATTGAGTTATCATCTATTTGTGGCTATTTGTTAAGGGTCTGAATAAAGACATAAAAGAATCCTTGGTGTGGAAGGTCCTTATGGGAAGCAAAGCTGGTTTCCCTGTCACATCGCTCTGAAGAACCGCGTCGGCACCGCTTTATTGTTAGGAGCGCAGACAAAGCAAGTAGGAAGAAATAAAATGAAAGAATTAAAAAAGAGTACAGAGAGCACAAGGTACCAAGAGCAGGGCAGACAATCAGGGAGAGAAAGAGGAGATGAGACAGACAAGCGGAGAGGGTACACGTCAGGGGGCGGGGCCAACGCACAACGTCAGTGGGTGTGGTCACCATACTTACTGCCCCAGTTGATAATGCAGGACATTGCGATGATCAGGACTCCACCCACCAGCGCCACGATGCTCAGCAGCTTCGCCACACGACCCAGGCGCCTCGCTCCATCCACATCTCCCTGCTGGAAGCTGTTCCGAGACTGAGGGAAGAGCGACAACATGTCCGTCAGTGATCCAAATGGAATAATAATAATAACAATAAGTGACATTTATACAGCACCTCTCTAACCTGGGGAGCCACCTCAACCACCAGCACGATGCAACGGCAGCCATTGTTGTGGCAGCAGGTTCACCACACATTTGCTATCAGGTGGTGGAGGGGTGACAGGGGCTGATTAGGGGGCCAGAATGGATAAGGTCAGGGTGGGCAATTTAGCCCTGCTGTTTTTGAAGGACCCTCATAGATCTTTAATAAGCACAGAGTGCAAGCAGCTCATCTGAAGGACAGCATCCCCTCACGAGGGCATTGGGATCCTCCCAAGGGTGAGCGCCCCCTGCTGGCCTCACCAACATCTCCTTCAGCAGCAACCCTAGCTTCTCCTCAATGCTCTCCCATCCAAATGATGGTCGCGGTCTAACATGCTTAGCTTGAAGTGAATTACCTGTTCTGAAGTGTAGGCAATATGGCCGCCATTTGGGGGAGGTGACATTAGGAGTTTCCCAGTTGTTTTCAGCCAAGTCCATGCTGGACAGCTCCTGATGTCAGAGGCCATGCCAGAGCATTTTTTGAGGTGAATCCATCAGAGAGCTGAACTTTGTCCAGTGCTGAGATGGATGGAGTCCACCAGTTAGCAGGATGAGATCCTAGCATGGAGCAGATGGACTGGACAGTCCAATGATAGAGCTGATGACTGGGCCCATCCATGAGGTGCTCAGGTGACATTAGCACTTCCTCCGTCACATGCTGGTCAGATCTGATGTCAGAGTATTTAGGTTTGGACCCTTGATTTTGGTGGGTGGTCTTGGCATGCAACTGTAGCCCCCATTCTTGACATTTGGACCTCTTAATTAAATTTAGAAGTGACACAGCATGGGTTGTATGGCTGCCATTTGTGGTTTGGACCTTTGATTTTGGTGGGATTTCTAATTTTGACCTTCGTGCCCCCTCTGATCTTCTCAGCATGCAACTCTAAGCCTGTCCTCGACACCAAACCCTTTTCACAACATTCAGAAGTGACACAGCGCAGGTGGTATGGCTACTGTCTGGGAGTGTCCCGAGAGTTGGTGAGCGGACAGAGTGGCGATTTCTCCAGTCTTCTAAGATGGCAGTTGTGAGGTGGGCTACTCAGGATCCCACAGGCAGGTGAAGTGAATTTGTTGAGGGTCTCACAGTGTCAGCAGCAGGACCTGAGCCCCCAATCCTAACCACTGCGCCACACTGCCTGCCACCATTTAACGCCTAATTCTGAGTGAAGTTCTACCCACACTTCCATTCTCCTGCCAAATCTCGAACCACCAAGAGGGCTCCAACGTGACAAATTTTCCCAATGGCGGGGGACCCTTCAGCCTGTGCGTGGATTGATTGGTTACCTACAAGCTGGTATCTCGTCCAGATGGTGTGAGTGGGATGAGCTGAGCTCGGCACAAAGCAGACAGAAATAGAAAAGTAAATAAATAAATAAATATGTTTGTGGAGTTTGAAATTCTAGACCAGAAGATTCGGCACAAGCACTCCATGACAACTCCAAACGAGAAGTGAAGAAATGGTGCTGCAGTCTAACAGTAGGGTGGCACAGTGTGTGGCGCCATTGCCTCCTAGCGACTTGGGTTCGGTTTGACTGTGTGCTCAGCTTTCTCTTTCGTTTAATTAACTGGCACTTTCCAGTTGGGCCAGTGCGTCCCATGATGGTATTTACTGTAGTGCCCGTATTCCAGGACTGCTCCCTCCCCTGGGCCCATTATGCTCAGGGTGGGCTCCCGCTTAGCGACACCGTGTGACCCTGAGTAAGCCTGGGACCGAATGTTGTAAGCCGCCATAGATAAAGATGTCCATCCAATCAACAAATCTAAATATATGTGACTTGTTATTGAAACATCTGGGTGTGGAGCAGGACAGGTGGATGGTGGGCCGATAAAGGGAACCCCTCAGGCAAGCCAGGCAAGACAGACTGTCAGAGAGGAAACTGGCAGGGAGGAAGAGAGTTCCAGAAGCCGGCGAGTTTCATCTGCTAAACGCACGTAACGTAAGCATGGATGTCTGTGCCGTCGGACAAGATGGAGCGGCCGCTAATCAGATTAAAGAGCCGGAGGTCAGCATCACTCGGGAATTGCAGCATTTCCAGTTAATTCTGATCGGGCCACACCCTTTAAGTCACTAAATCGTGTCATGACAGCTGACTGGGGCCAAACTGCTGAGCCCACCCTCACTGGTCACCACTCTCGGTGACACTCTGGTCTCACAAGTTAGTTCAGCTAAACAGAAAACGAGAGAGGCAAACCAGTCAACGCAGTCAGCTCCAGTAATGGGAGACGGGTGGATCCAGTAAGCTGATTACCTGGACGCATAGCGGCCATATGACTTAGTAGAAACGGGAGGTTCACAAAGGCCCAAATTAAGGACCCCGAGCGTCACCGGCCTCCGGCCCCCTATCCACCACAGCCACTGAGAGCGACAGCCGTGTTTTAATTGGTAAATAATTGAAAAGATTTTCTGATTTCTAGGAGACAAAGTTCCTGCTGCAATTGGAATTCATCCTGAATAATTGATGTCGAGGAGAGTGGGGGGAAGGGCGTCCGCCGCAACACAAAGCTAAGGTAACCCGTGTCCCTTGGGTGGGGGGGGGGGCGGAGTGTAACAGCTGGACAGGAGGTGGAGGAGGACCTAAGAGCAGCTGGGCAGAGCAGGGCTGGACGGAGAGCTGCACTCGGCCAGCTCCGCGTTTAGGACCTCAGAGGGGTCGACACGTCAGCTGGACAGAGGCCAGTCAGTCAGAGCCTGAGATGAATGAAACGTTAAATAAATAAATAAGAGCTGGACAGGATCAGAGATGGAGCTCGGACTCTCAGGCAAGTGACAAATGGCTTCATTTAAAGCTGAGGTCACAGTGACCAGGACAGGGCCCACCGGAGGAGCTTTTGGGTGGGCTGCTTTCAAACCGATGAGTACTGGACAGCTATTTATAGACCCGAGCTTATCAAAGAGCACTAAGGAGCCCATCATTGACTTGGACAGAGTGGCCAGGAAGACAGAGCAGGACAGTCAGAAGATGAGTTAGCCATTCAATAAGACAAAGTTAATCCGAGGGGTGCTTAGAATTTACATTTGGGCTTCGGTGGCCACTTTCCTGACCGGATGTGCCCCCATATCTCCAGTGAGCTAAACAGAGCCCAGCACTGAGTCCACCAGTGAGTGGGATGAGAACCTAGCGAGGGTCAGGTGAGATGGACAATCAAGTGATGCGTGTGCCAGAGTGGGCCACCCATCAGGTGGCTCAAACTCCATATTCATGCTGGAAAGCTGCTGGTCAGATACAATTTTGAGTAGGATAAGAACCATGCATGGATCAGAAGTCAAATGGCTGAGCTGACAGAGTCCACCCATTAGGTGGCTCAACGGACTTTAACACATGTGCATGTTGGACAGCTCCTGACGCCAGGGCTTTTTCTGAGCCCAATCCAGGAAGGGGGCTAAACTAAGTCCACCAATGCACCAATGAGCAGGTGTGGGGTGGTTGTGTGGGGCAGCCAAGTCCTATGTGTGACAGAGCTGACTTCATCGTGACTAAGTCCATCCATTAGGTGCTCAGATGACATTAGGAGTTTCCCCGTTGGACAGCTCCTGATGTCAGAGATCATGCCGGAGCATTTTTTGAGGTGAATCCAACAGGGAGCTGAACTTTGTCCAGTGCTGAGATGGATGGAGTCCACCAGTTATGAGATAAGAATCTAGCATGGAACAGATGGACTGGACAGTCCAATGATAGAACTGTTGACTGGGCCCATCAATGAGGTGGCTCAGATTACATTAGCACTCCCTCCATCACATGCTGGTCAGATCTGATGCCAGCGCACTTAGGCTAACATCAGACTGCAGCTCAATTCTGATTTTGTCACCCATACGTCAAACAGAACTGATAACTTCTGGAAAGTGGGAACAGCGTAAAAAAACATATTGAATGTGAACTTTCCAGGTCAGGTTTAGACCACTTTGGTATGTTCCACTAAGCCCAATGTGACTTGACTGTGACCTGCGTTTGAACGCTCGACCTCGATTTGGGTTGGAATTTGCACTCACTGTCTATGCAGCAAAACACCAGGATGGATGGGAGCACCAAAGCAATGAAGGAGCGGAGGAAAGACTAAAGCCAGACGTCCATCCGGTCTGAGTCTCAGGGGGGGCGGTAGTCCAATCAGAGATGCCCACATTTATCCTGTCCTCTGGGAGGGGATACTGGCGTGTATGTAATTACAATATGTAATCCCCCCAGTTTGTCCTAAAATTGCCCCCCAGGTTTGCTGAAAGACTTCCACCGGGAGGCGTCCAGTGGGCATCCTAAACGCCTGGCTCCTTTCAAAGTGGAGGAGCAGCATCTCCTTGCCTTGTCTCTAACGCTGCTTGTATCCAGGATCTCCTTCTCGTTCTACCGAAGCTCCTGACCACAGATGAGAGGTAGGTAGAAGCTTCCATTGCTCTTCATCTCAGCTCTTTCCCTACATCCAGACAGAACTTCCTAATTCCTAGGCGTTTCCAAATGGAGTTGGAGCCCTTGAGGCACATATGTGTTTCTGAGAGAATCTTGTGTCCCAATGCTGGCATACTGTAAGTAATCAAACGTCCCGCTTTACATTCCGAGATTGTCGATCCTCAGCACGCCTCAATGCTGCCTGCCCCGTGTCTCCTGTCTCCCACCCGCAGGTCTCTCTACTTACAGATCTGCAACTGATAAACAGCAGGGACAATTTTTCATTTTCTGTTTCTCTCCCCATCCTGCTCTGTCCTGCACGAGAACAACGTGAAGTATTACAGGAGCCGGCATGCTGTTGGTGTTCATGGTGGTGTGTTAGGTCGCATCTGTCTGATGAATTTCATTGTGCACATGTGGGGCAGATTCAGGGCAGGGACTTGTCCAAAATGATATCCGACTCATCTGAAATGACTTTGTCCAATCAAAACACTGGATATGAACCAAACAATCAGAATTAGGACTTCAGGGCGGCTAAACCAAAGTGATGTCAGCAAATTTAACATTGAACCAAACGCGTCAGTGAGGTGAGCTCAGGAGGAAAGAATCCACCACCGAAGTGACCGATGCATTGCTGGAGAGCTGCTGGTCAGCTGTGGTGGCCGAGGATTTAGACAATCGCTTCCACCAAAGCAGCAAACAGTGTAAGGGAGTAGGCCGGAGTGACCGGATGAGTGTGACAGAGTCCATCTACAAGATGGCTGGACCATACAGGATCTTTTCAACCAAATGTCCAGTGATGAAGGCAGAGCATTTAGAGCCGAGCTGAATCCACCAGTGAGTCCAGCACTGAGCTGGACAGAGGCCACCAGTGAGTGGGACAAATGGACCAGTGGAGCAGCTATGATGAGCTGGACAGTGAGACCGTGTTCACTATTCAATAGGAGGGTCTCCACCCGTGAGGCTGCTGGAGCTCAACAGGGGCTTTAAAGGCTGCAGCTTTAGAGATTTCAGGACGTCCTGGACATCTCCTGACTTAAACCCACCACGATGGCGGTTGAAGATGAAGATAAAAAGAGCCTCCAGGGTTCCTTTCAGCCTCTCAAATGCTGGACAGCTCCTGACCAGATAACATGGCAGTGAGCCCAGATCTTTCTTTCTCTTTTCTGCAGGCTCAGAGATGTTTTGTCAGTTTGCCAGGTCATTACGCTGCCTCTCGTCCTCCCTCCTACACCCCCCCCCAAACCCCCCAAACCCCCCCGCCACACTTCCTCCCTCCTCAGGCACAATCCATAGCTTGTGGTGGAGAAGCCGCAGAAGCCTGATAGCAGCGCCATGTGGAGCCACATCCTGCTTTTAAACACCACTTCTGACCACCTCCTGACTTGTGAGGTTTGATCTGTAGACCACAGTGCCCACGTATATCTCCAGCCCTACCTGGCGTGACCACCCCTCGACAACACACTTACCATCACAGAGTAGACGAAGGCCACAATATTGATTGGCCAAATGGGGCAGAAGCAGGACAGGACGGCCAAGATGAGGTAGTCCCGGGGCTTCTCCCCGTCCATGGCGCTATTGGTGGCCGTGGAAGGCTGGCGACACAGGCTGGACCGTGGTGAATTGGTCCCCACACTGGGGAGGTGAGACATGGAGCCCGATTTGCTGCCCACCCGGGGGCGCCCACCGCGAGGCTCCTTCAGCTGTCGGCGTTTGGCATCAGGGGTGGCGTGCAGGTCACTGATGCTGCCGGCAGATTGGACGACCACCACTCCGTTACCGTTCTCCACCCGCTTTTCGTCCACCACAGTCACCTCCTGCAGCTCCTGGGGTGCTTCGGGGATGCTGGGGCCATCTGCAGGTGTGGGTGTGCTTTCAGGGGCCGGCGGCTCCTGCTGTGGCTCAGGCACAGCACTGGGGGCGCTGCTGTTGGTGAGCGAGGGGCTGTTCTCCGTGTTCAGAGCCATGGCTGCTGGCTCTGCTGGGCACTGGCTGGAATTCAGAAATCAAAGGGGGCTGCTTGGTTGGCACTGTGCTTGGCGCTCCTGCTGGTGGCCTTCTGTTACAATGCCTGGAATCAGTGGTGAGCCATGGAGCCCACTGAGCCGCACACAACTGTCTTCAAGTGTAGGTGCTAATGGGAAGCCATGCT
Organism: Erpetoichthys calabaricus; assembly: GCF_900747795.2. Lineage (NCBI taxonomy): Eukaryota > Metazoa > Chordata > Cladistia > Polypteriformes > Polypteridae > Erpetoichthys > Erpetoichthys calabaricus. Next base: position 1,524,240 of record NC_041405.2, on the reverse strand, counting down.
GTCCAGCCGTTAGTCAGCTGTACAAGGAGAGGCGACGTCCTGTGGTGGAACAAAAAAATAAGAATAAGAAGAAGAAAAAGAAGAAGAAGAATGGTGTGTGAGGAAGGAGAAAGTTTGGGGGGAGAGGGGGAGCCTGCTGTCTGTGCAAATGAAAGGGGCTCACCTGTTTGTCAGGCGGGTGAATGTGCTTGTTTAGGAATGGGTCCATCTGGGGGGGTCGGGACTGCCATTAATGGGAACTGCTGGAGGTCAGTTTGAGAAATTCTTTGGGGTGGGGATATAATAATGGGGGGGGGCTTCTGCTGTTTCTTAGAATATTACGTGGAAAAAAAAAAATGTCGACCTCTTGGGACAAACAAAGTACCATCTGTGCCTTTGAATCTATCTATTTATCTATCTATCTATCTATCTATCTATCTATCTATCTATCTATCTATCTATCTATCTATCTATCTATCTATCTATCTATCTATCTATAGTGCCTTTCACTCTATCTATCTATCTATCTATCTATCTATCTATCTATCTATCTATCTATCTATCTATCTATCTATCTATCTATAGTGCCTTTCACTCTATCTATCTATCTATCTATCTATCTATCTATCTATCTATCTATAGTGCCTTTCACTCTATCTATCTATCTATCTATCTATCTATCTATCTATCTATCTATCTATCTATCTATCTATCTATCTATAGTGCCTTTCACTCTATCTATCTATCTATCTATCTATCTATCTATCTATCTATCTATCTATCTATCTATCTATCTATCTATCTATCTATCTATAGTGCCTTTCACTCTATCTATCTATCTATCTATCTATCTATCTATCTATCTATCTATCTATCTATCTATCTATCTATCTATCTATCTATCTATCTATAGTGCCTTTCTCTCTATCTATCTATCTATCTATCTATCTATCTATCTATCTATCTATCTATCTATCTATCTATCTATCTATCTATCTATCTATCTATAGTGCCTTTCACTCTATCTATCTATCTATCTATCTATCTATCTATCTATCTATCTATCTATCTATCTATCTATCTATAGTGCCTTTCACTCTATCTATCTATCTATCTATCTATCTATCTATCTATCTATCTATCTATCTATCTATCTATAGTGCCTTTCACTCTATCTATCTATCTATCTATCTATCTATCTATCTATCTATCTATCTATCTATCTATCTATCTATCTATCTATCTATAGTGCCTTTCACTCTATCTATCTATCTATCTATCTATCTATCTATCTATCTATCTATCTATCTATCTATAGTGCCTTTCACTCTATCTATCTATCTATCTATCTATCTATCTATCTATCTATCTATCTATCTATCTATCTATCTATCTATCTATCTATCTATCTATCTATTTATCTATAGTGCCTTTCACTCTATCTATCTATCTATCTATCTATCTATCTATCTATCTATCTATCTATAGTGCCTTTCACTCTATCTATCTATCTATCTATCTATCTATCTATCTATCTATCTATCTATCTATCTATCTATCTATCTATCTATCTAATCCTGCCTACTACACCAAATTCTATCTATCTGTCTGTCTTTACTTATTAATGTTTAAGGTTCTCATTCACAGGAGATTGAAAGCTGAATTTCCATATTATAAAGTAAGTAGTAAGTATTCTAATAGACATATTTAATGAAATTTGGGGTATTAATAATTTCTTTGTTTTCTACAGATAATACACTTTTAGTTTCTAGTAGTAAAATGTGAGTAGAAAAGACTAAAACGTGTAAATGTTTCCATACTGATGACTGTTAAATTAACTTAATTGTAACATAAATGTCATTAAAGACTCTTTTAAATTATAAAAAATGTTAACTTTTTAAAGGCTGTAATGCCGAGTCCTGCACGTCTCTCAGTCTCTGTCTCTCTGTCAGTTTTATATGTTTGTGTTTATCTGTAAGGCTCATCAATTTGGGATTTTCTTGTCTAAATGTCTGTTGTTTTCCTGAGACTCCGGACCACCTTAACTCACTAAAGATGGAGGAGGGGGACTGGTGGTGGTGGTGATGGGGATCGGTGGGGCGGGGGGGGGGGGGGGGGGTGTTGTTTGGTATCTTGGCTTTACATCAAATGGAATCAGTTTGATAGCATCAGCACTTCACACTTTGAAGGTTATGAGTGTTAGATAGACAGACACCATACAATTATTAGACAGATAGATAGAAAGATTTGAAAGATAAGACACGCGCGCACACACCCAGTGCACCAGGTCTTGCGTTTCTTCCTTTCATCATTTTATGCCATCACTTAGTTTCTATTTTTCATCTTTTCTCGTCCATTTTCATTTCTCATCATACCACAGAGACTTAACATGGCGAAAGCACTTCAGATCTCATATCCTTTATCTTGAAATGAATAATGCACAACACAAAAGGGTCCCTAGTGAATTTCCTAATTCCGCAGAATCACAAAACAATCGGAACCAATGCATCAGCAAGAAAGGTGGAACCAAACAGAGAGAGAGATAGAAATGACAAAATAGAAAACACCGATAGATGGACAAATACAAGAGAGAATTTGGAGTAGCTGACAAGATAATAGATAGATAGATAGATAGATAGATAGATAGATAGATAGATAGATAGATAGATAGATAGATAGATAGATAGATAGATAGATAGATAGATAAGCCATTATTAATAGATAGATAGATAGATAGATAGATAGATAGATAGATAGATAGATAGATAGATAGATAGATAGATAGATAGATAGATAGATAGGAAAGGTGCAATATGCTAGATAGACAGCTATATTGGCGTAGTCGGCAGGATTAGATTGCTGTCCTTTATCAGATACCCAGTATTTAGTACAGTTGCTAGGGTTACATAGATAGATAGTTGAAAGGCACTATATAACAGACAGATGTTTTTTTCCCAATGAGATTATTACTTTAAATTTTTGTCATTAATGATACTTTTAATATTTTCTTCTATCATCAAATTTATTATTAAGAAAATTATTTCTAATCAACATCTCCTGGGTTGTTGAAGTCAATAATGTTCTCACAAAAAATAATTTGTATTATTATTATTAGCAGTAGAAGTAGTAGTTGTTGTATCAGCATAAATAATAATAATAATAATAATAATATTAATTGATGTAGATCACCTTAGCATATATTCAGTGAATTGTTTCTTTAAATATGATGAGAATCTCCATCGCTCCGTTGTTTTTTTGTTTTTTTTTTTGGGGGGGTGCACTTCACGGCCCCCAATGGTGCCATTTGTGAGCTGACGCCTTGTGTTTATGGGGTGTCCCTTTCGTTCTGACCCGTGCGGCGTGGTGGCGCAGCGTTTAGCTTCTTGGCTTCAGCGTTCTTTCCGAGTTTCCTCCCCAGATGTCCACTGCAGATTGATGGACGGGTGTGTCTGGACTCGCACCCTCATCCTCATGTCCCTCACGACCCCGAAGCAGATCGGGTGGCCTTGTCGCGGTGTTCTTACTTCAATCTGTTTACGGCGCTTTAAACCTTCCCAGTTGGAAGTGAGACGTCGAAGACTCCACGCTGATGTGACATGTTGTCGCTTTACATGACAAGCCGTCCGCTGTGACCTGCTCGATTTCTAATCCCCTCTGATTTCGTCTTTTCTGGGGGATGAAATCTCTGAGGGGGTCTCAGCTGGTAATGGGTGGGCTGCAGGGCCGCTTTGTGTTTCTCTAATCCATTTTCATTTTCATTCCATGAGGGACATCGACAGAGAAAGTAAATCAGACAGGCTGACAGAAGGGAAAAGTGACAGCGTGACAGAGACAAATGACGACACCGAGAGAATTTCTCCACCGTCTCAAGACCCCTCAAAGCTCCCAAGGCTGTCAGTCCCGGGTTGACGTCACCGCTCGTTTTTCATCCCAGTGCTGCCACCCACCATGTCAGAATATGTGCCCCATGTCCAAAACTTGTGACATATTTTGTCTTTTTTTTCTGGGGGTCCCAGTCCTCTCGCCCTCTGACCGCCCCCTCGCCTTTACATTCCCACTCTAAGCACCAGCTGTGACCAGTTTGTAATGGGACTGCTCCGTTCTGGTCACCTTGGTTTCTGCCACAACCGCACAGAGTAAACCTGGCAGAGTAAGGATGGGGTGTCCCGAGATCAAATGGAGCGACCCTGGGGGTGACAGATGTGACGGCACCGGGATACATGACCGCGCCGAAACGACACGGCAAGTGTCCCGCAGCCAAGGCAGCGCCTCGGCGACAGCGTCTTCGGGCGGGCAGGTGGGGCGACTGACACCCACCCGAATGGAAACGGGGAGCGTCCAACGGACGATCGAGCTGTCGGTAAAAGTGCCAGAGCAGTCAAACCGCAGCCCGTTAATTAAAGCTCCTTACAGCTGGGTCTGCCCGGGGGGCACAGCGGAGGAGAGGAGGGAGGGCAGCGAGTCGGCACCAGGAGTGCAAAGTGTGCAGAAATGAGAGGAGCAGCTGGCACACGTCTGCCGTGAAATTCATAGCCACATAAATAAAGAAGGCACCATATAAGAGAAAGAGAGAGAGAGTCCCAAAAGGCGCTATATGACAGACAGAGAGGTGCGCGTTTCTCCCACTCACACACGCCTGCTCCGCACGTTAAACGATGAAAACAAAACGCCACACAATGGAAGTTGCGTGATAAACATTCACGGCGGCACGTGCTTCATGGGTTCACCCGCACTGAGCTTCTTGCGTGTCGCCCCGGTGAACATGCGTGAGACACGTGCTTGACATTTTGCAACATTCTCAGACAGCTCCCCTCATTACCTATGCATGCTGTAAGAAGAGGGACGGGGACAGGGACAGGGACAGGGACAGGCTTACCTTCCGCCAGCTGCTCGCCAGTTCTGATGAACGCCCCTCTGCGTGTCTCGGCGTACGGGGCTGCTAGTTTTATTACTGAGGCTGCGGTTTGTGTGATTTGTAATCCCAGGCTCGAGCTGCTCCGTCCGTCTGCGACTCGCCTCTTCTCGAGCAGGCGGCTCTCTTCTGCAACGTAATAAGGAGCGGAAAATGAATCAGGAGAAAACCGAACGAAGGAAAAAATCTGAGAAATGAAGAAAGAAAAAAATAAGGCAGGGCAGAAAAAGAAGAGCGCAGAAAAGAAGCGCAGGGCAGAGCGGAGCAGAGCAGAAAAGAGAAGAGGAGGAGAGGAGAGGAGAGGAGGGGAGAGAGGCGCTTCAGGGACAAACAAGCAGGCGGCGTCAAACGGGATCGGCGGTACTGCTGCCGTGCTGATGCGGAGACCCCCCGTCCCCTCCCCCAGAACACAGAAAGAGAGAGAGAGAGAGAGAGAGAGAGACGCACTCCGCACACCCGCCCGCCCGCTTCCAGCGACACAGCCGATACTAACTAGCGATCAGTTATATAGCGCCTTTCACGACTCTTTAGTTCATTTTGTATCTATATTATATTGTGCCTTCATATCTATTTATTATATAGCGCCTTTTCATCTGTCTATCCACAAGGCACTATATAATCTATTCATATATCTATCGAGTGCCTATTTTATCTATCTATTATATAGTGTCTTTCACATTATCTCTCTATGCATTTCATATACTGCCTTGTACACCTGTCTATTATATAATGCCGTTCACATATCTATCTATCTATCTATCTATCATATAGTTCATTTGGTATCTATATTATATATTGCCTTTCATATCTATTTATTATATAGCGCCTTTTTCATCTATCTCTTATATAGTGCCTTTCACATATCTATCTATCATATAGTTAATTTGGTATCTATATGTTGCCTTTCACATTTATTTATTTTATAGCGCCTTTTTATCTATCTATCTATCTATCTATCTATCTATCTATCTATCTATCTATCTCTTATATAGTGCCTTTCACATATCTATCTCTCATATAGTTCATTTGGTATCTATATGTTGCCTTTCATATTTATTTATTATATAGCGCCTTTTTATCTATCTCTCTATCTGTGTGTATTGTATAGTGCCTTTCACACCCATCTATCCATCTAATTGTCTGTCGGTTATCTAGCGCTTTTCCTGCCTTTTTTTGTGTTTGATTACTTTCCCTTTCTATATATAGTGCCTTGCACTTCTTATCTCTCTAGCTCTACTCTGATGTTGCTAGGAGACGGCTAGAGGGGTCTCCACCATCCCTGTGCCCTCCCCTGCACTCCTGTGCCCTCCCCTCCCCAGTGTTGGATTGTGGGGGTGCCTGGGTGGCAGTCGAGACAGACATCCGGGTAGCTCATCAATTATTGACGGTGAGTGACAAAGCGAGGCAGGATCTGCGCACGTGGCTTCGTCCCAACTCGTCTCGTTATCTCAGCGGAAGGCGCGGCGGCACGTGACGGACGGGAGGCGGTGGTCGTCAGCTTGGGGCGCCGCACCCGGACGCCTGTTTGTTTTTTTTGCGGTTTCTCGTGCCAGACTCACGCAGTCCGCCCTGCTGCTCGGCCGGATTTCTTCTTTCTCCTCTCGTGTCGTTTGTTTCTTCTGATTGCCTGCACATCCTCTCAAGCCGGAGATGGTGGGATTGTTAGGAAAGGTGGCACTCTGGGTGATGTGATGTGATGTGATGGTCTGAGGTGTGTTTGAGTGTGTGGGGGTCGCCTCGTGCCTGTATAGCGCCTTTCAGTCACTTTGGTATGACAGCTGGAGGAGCAGCACCTTCATGTAAGGCTTCCTGCTTAGTATCCTCTCACCCCTCCACCTCTAAGCATTTGGGGGGCACTCCAGTGACTCTCCCCGACCTACAGTGGAAGTTTCCAGAACAATCTTGATTTTTCTAGTAGAAAGCAGCAGCTGACTCTGCCTTTTCATGTCCACCCCGCCTAAACATTACCCATCATGGCTGCCAAGAAGACAGAGTCGGAGAGCCGGTGTCCTCACTGGTCGAATTACGGATGTGGGCACCCATGAAGTCCGTGTCTCATCACGTCTCCGGCGATGACTGCCGTTATCCCTCAGACAGAGACAGACATTACAGGACAGTAGACAATGGCCAACGCCTCATTGTGTCAACCCGACCAAACCCCCTCCCCAGTTCCTGGCACTGCCCATCTTAGTAAACAAGAGGCTGATGTTGTTCAAGCACTCCTGGCACCAAGCAGTGCAGTTGTTCTGGGCGAGAGCAGAGCTGTGTGCCAGCCAGGTCCTTCCATTTGGCTTTCGCTGCCCCACTTGATCCTTAGTCCTGGTGGTCTGCCTGCCAAATGCCCCCCAGAGACTGATGGGTAAAGACCTTGGCAGTTATTCTGTATGGGGTTCTTAGTCCCAAGATCACCCCAGTTGGTTTGAGGTGGGAGATTTCCATCTCCTAGACTGAATACCTTCAGAGGGTGATGGGCTCAGTCTACCCAGGTGGGCCGCTCTTCTTCTGGCCTTCTACAGTGGCACTGAAAGCGTCCATCGACTGGTATAGTGGACCTGTCTGTCTGTCAGAATTGGGCCTCCTGCGATTGTTCCTCCTCCATGGCAGACTCATCATACAGTGTTGTGGTTTTCTGAAGCCATCACAGGGCCCAAATTACGTGTACAGACCCCCAATACCCCCATCACACGACTGATATTTGGACTTCAGCGCCCCTTAACGCGTTCCACCTCAATCAGAAGCTTCTGGCAGCCATCACCGCATTTCTGACACAATCCCAGTGGTGTATCTGCTCGCTCTTCTTGGCAGTTTAACCAGATGTGTTGGTTCCCTGGCACAGAGCGGACCCTTTGAAACAGTCCACGTGTTTCAGGTTGTTGAGGCGAGGACCCCAACACTTCACGATAGCCTGACGTAGCCATTCCACCAGCAGCTTCGATGTGTTTAGGGTCACAGTGCTGGTGGAACTCCCAGCCAAGTCCAAGGTAACCTTTGGGGTTATGTGGAAAACTTCAGAGGCCAGTCTTCTTCATGATACCCCCCACCTTTGTGCAGCCCCCAGCACCATCTTTAACAGCTGGCACTGTGTTCTAATTCCTCACCTCTTCTGCTCCCTGCATATCTCTGGCCATCATGGCTGCCCTACTCAAGTCTTTGTCTCCTCTGACTATAAGCCATTTCTCTAGGAGGCTTTTCGTTCGTCCATGCGATCAGCCACGAGCGTTAGTCGAGCTTGAAGATGTCGATGTGGGAGCCGGGGGGCTTCTTTCTTGGACAATCCTAACCCACCTGACTGCTGTTCAACACGTTTCTCGGTGGTTCTTGGAGTTCATCTGACCGGCTCTCAGCTGAGGTTGACACTCCAGGGTCTCCTCCCGGACCACCACTCCAGTGCCCTTGTACTTCATGAACAATTTATTTGAGCTGATGATCCTGGAGTCTAATGCTGTTTAGAAATGGTTCCAAGAGAGAGATGCTCCTGACTTGTGTAACTCTTGGTCACGTCTGCACCAGGCCGCTTGAACCTCCCCATCGTAGCGTGTGTTGATCGGTCCGTTGAGCACCGACAAACAAGCGATGAAGAGAAGGCTACCAGATGTCGTCCATCGTGGTCAGGCAAGTAAGTGGCACTAAGTTCAAACTCATCACCACTTCAGTGACAATCGAAGAAGGTTTATGGAGAGTTACGAGCTTGTGATGCTTTCAGAAAACTCACAATAAATGAAAGATGGAGTCACACACAATGAAGAAAGGTAAGTTTGGAGGAGAAAAGGTGAGGCATTCAAGCTGATGAACTCTGCGCCAGCTGGTAAGTATGGTGCTGGTGGTGCTGCTGCCAGTGGAGCTGCTGCACTGCACAAAGTGAAGGTAATCATGAAGAAGGAGGATTAATGAGGACGTGACGGAGGGGAAACGGGTTTAAGAGTGAGCCTGCAAGACCTCCACATGCACGCTGCAGGCCTTTAGGACCTTCCAGAGCCTCAATCTCAAATGGTTTGATACAACAACCAATGATGAAATATGAAGGAACAGCAGACACCAAAGAGTCGATGACCCGATCGAGGAGAGAAAGCCAAGGTGGTCTGGCCACACAAATCAACTCCCCAGCATCACATGCCAAGTCCTGAGATGAAACCTTCACAGATAACAGCAAAGAGTTTGGCCAAGAACAACATGGAAAAGTCCCACAGAGCAACAGGTGAATCGATGACTAAATATGGAGGCAAACCGGGCAAGAATCTGTCGACAACCTGATCAAGATGAGAAAGAGGAGCTGACTTGGCCACACAACGTGAAACACCGAAACCAAACATCACATGCCAAGCTCTGACCGACATGTTTGGTCAAGAAAACAGGGTGACCAAGAACAGGAATACAGGAGTCCCACAGGAAAACTGGACAAGAAACAGTCAACGACCCGATCGAGGGCAGAAATCCAAGGTGGTCTGGCCACACAAATCAACTCTCCAGCATCACACGCCAAGTCCTGAGGTGAAAGCTTCACAGATAACAGCAAACAGTTTGGCCAAAAACAACATGGAAATGTCCACAGAGAAAGAATATGGAGGAACACTGGACAAGAAATGGTCAACAACCAGATCAGCAGGATAAAGTCGACATGGCCGGGTCACATGGTACACAAATTAATACCAAACGTCGCACGCCACCCCTCCAAGGAGACAGAAAACAGGGTGACCAGGAACGACATGGAAATGTTCCACAGAGCAGGAGTATGGAGGAACACCGGACAAGAAACGGTCTGTGATGGAAACCGGGGTGTCAGCGAGCCTCAAACCCCAACACACTAAGAGTCCCGGGTTCAAATAGTTGACGATTGTTATTCCAAATCCCTCCAAAAGTGACAAAAGCACAAATCATCTCTGTCCTTCTACAAATCACAAGTCCTCTCTTTCCGCCGTCCTGCCCTCCTCCAGTTGAGTGTTCCTCGTCTTCCTCCCACCTCGACTCACCTGGACAAGGGAGTGCCTTCCCTTTTATTGAGGACCCGGGGGTACTTCTGGTGCCATCGTGACTGCCCGATGGAAGTACTTCTGGGGTCATACAGAAGTCCTCTCGTAGAGAGCACATCTCCCAGCAGCGCCCCCTTGTGGCACCCAGGGACCCCAGCAGGGCTGTGTTGCAAGACTACACTTCTCAGCATGTTTTACTGGTTTCATACTGGGCACCGATATCCAGGGCCACCGCCATCTAGCATCCTGGGGGAATAAAGAGTCCCTGTTGACATCTTCTTCTGGTGGGCCGTCTATCCATCACTTCTGGGTCTGGCTCCTTCCTCTCTCCTGGTTGTCCATCTGTCTGTTCAGAGCCTCCCCTTCGGGTGAAGAACCATCCTCTCAGGATGCCCGTCCAACCCTTGTGGCACTTACAAGTCGACAACCAGATCAGCAGGATAAAGTTGACACAGCAGGGCCACACGGTGCAAAACTCAATACCAAACGTCACATGCCACCCCTCAGAGGAGACAGAAAACGGGGGGCCAGGAACAACATGGAAACATCCCACAGGGCACACCTGGGACCAACCAGAAGTGCTATCCTGGGGCGAAGAAAAGTGGCATCCCCAGGTGGATGACCACAGGGTACCCAAAGGAGGAGGCCAAGCCGAGACGCACATCTCCAGGCAGTGATCTTTATTGCTCTCATGACACAATTTTGACATTCATAAGTGATCGTAATTTACACAAAGGGGGTTCCATTTGCAGAGACAAAGCGGCCAAGACTGAGATTCTGCAGGGTCTGCGGCAGGCCATCGTCACCCTGGTTAACACAATCACGAAGGAAACATCTAAATGGCCGTCAGCGTGGCAGAGAGAGGAAAGTACAGAAGGACCCCATCATCCCATGCATCGTTCCAACATAATGGCCTGACATGGCGTCAACATTATAATGTCAGGCCATGTGTTCGAACCCACAGGGCGACCACCGCCACCTCGAGACCCTGAAGAGCTGCACTCCAGAGACCCGACGCCAGTCTTCCCAAGATGCTCTCCGGCATCCGCTCCTCACTCCTGCAGTTTCTTTCGTTCGGCCACGTCGATTGCCGCCATGTTCCTTGAAGCCGTGATGAGGTGCAGGAGGCTGATTGCCGATTTCATGATGGCGATGGGTGTGCTCACCCAGAAGATCACCCTGAAAAGGCCCATGCCACCCACTGTGGTACAGGAAACAGAAAAGCAGAAAGGGTTAAATAACACAGAAGTGGCAGACGCCAACCAAGCTGATCTGGAAGGTCTTACCTGAGGGCCCCTCGTAGAAACTCAGGAGGTACAGCATGCAGTAGAAGAGCTCATTGCCTGCACACATGAAGAAGAGCACCGGCTGAAGGGGAGAAACATAAAGAAGGGGGGTCAGTGAATGGCGGAGGACATTCCAGGGCGCACAGAGGGACCCGCGATCTGCCCACCTTGGCACAATTATAGGGGATTCATTTAGAGCCGAGACCCCTTCACGTTCTGCACATGTTCTTGGGCTGTACGTTTAATTTTAATTGGATAACCATCAGTCTACCCTCGATATCCCATAATGACAAAGTGACCACTTGTTTACAGAAAGGGGTGCAAATTTATTAAAAATCACAAACTGAAATCTCTCATTCCAAGGAGTGTTCAGGCCCTTTAGTGTGTGCTCAGGTGCCTCCTCTTTCCTCCAGTTCTCCTTGAGATGTTTCTAGAACTTGATGGGGGTCCACCTGTGGACACCTGAATTGACTGAACCTGCGGAGAGGGTCCAACAATTCACACAGAAGGTCAGGACAGAAAGCAAGTCACTGAAGTCCAAAGAACTCTCTTTAGACCTCCATGAGCAAACGGTGGTGAAGCAAAGTCAGGGCAAGGGGATCAAACCTTCTTTAAGGAACTGAGCGTCCCTCAGGAGTACAGAGGCCAAGAGAACTGTGAAATGGAACAAGTTTGGGACCACCAGGACTCTCAGTAGAGTTGGCTGTCCAGCTAAACTGGGCAAGAAGGGTCATGGTCAGGGAGGTGTACAAGAACCCAGCGGGCACTCTAAGAGACCTTCGGAGGTCCTCTATGGAAGTGGAGGAACCTGTTGGAAGGATGAGAATCTCAGCGGCACTCCAGAGGGGCCTGAAAGAAGCCATCACTTGATAAAAAGGCATTTAAAGAACTCTGACTGCATGAGGAAAAAGACAACAACTGAACTCCTTGAGCAGCATGTCTGGTGAAGACAAAGCAAAGCTCATCATCGGCCTCATTCCATCCCAACACTGAAGGCTGTGGTGGAGACGGGGAGACTCGTCAGACCCAAGGGAAGTATGAATGGCAGCAAATCCAGAGAGGTCCTTGAAGAGAACCTGCTCCAGAGTGCACACCACCTCAGACTGGGGTGACACTTCAATGACCTCAGGCCTGGTGTGGCTTCGGGACAAGTCCCCAAGTGTCCTCGAGTGGTCCGGCCAAAGCCCATAACACAAGTGGGAGGAGACCCGAGGCTGTCCATCCAGTCTATCAGAGCCTGAGGGGATCTGCCAGGACAAATGGGGCACTCTGCCCAAATCCAGGAGTTTGTAGGATCCCCCCTATGGCAGAATTTCCCGCTTGGGATTTTCTTGGTCAAGTCTCTCCAAAGTACTGAAGGAAGGGTCTGAATACTCCAATGAAAATCCTATAAATTTGATACATTTACTTTGTCATTCTGGGTTATTGCGTGGCTAGAATAATATTTATGGGTACTAGTGGCAAATTTGTCACTTTAAAGGTTACATCTCCAACACAGTGCAGAATGTGAGGGGTTCTCAAAACACACTAAACCCACTGAAAATGTGCTTATCTGGGCCTGCAGCCCACTCATTCCAAATATCTGATAAAGTGGCACCAGCACCCAGCTGCCTCCCGCCTCACCGTCGCTCCATTAAACGCAGGCCCCTTTGCTTCATTTTAGATGATCTTAGCCCCCCTGCCCGCCTCCTCTCGTACCCGTGAGGTGTAGTAGATTCTCAGCACAGGATTCCCCGACAGGTCGATGGTCTTGTGACTGCTGGACCCCTTCATGATCGAGCTGCAGGGAGACAAGATGAAGTAGTTAGCAAGCCAGCAACTCCTCCCTCTTAAGGACTCCAACTCCCAGAATGCACTGCTCACCACCACGCCTCCAACCCTTACCTTTTTCATGGGAGCCAAACCATTGTATTGATCCCCAGCAGAGTAGCCAGGAATCAGCTGGGAAAGCACACGAGTTATAAATGGTGTGATCACTGAATCGTCCTCGTCCTAGACCTCTCTTTACCCACCAGGTCCTCCTCCTTGCCACCCTCTCCGACTCTGGTATCACTGCACACTGCCCTCAGGTGGTTTGGGTCCTACCTCTCTGACAGATCCTTCCATGTGTTCTGGCGTGGAGAGATGTTAAGGGTGCACCAGGCAAGCACAGGGTAGCCCCAAGTGCTGGTGCCGAGTCCTGTCCTCATCTCTCTACACATCACTTCATTAGGCCCAATCACCTAATCCCATTTATTTTTCTTTCTTTAAAATCGGTTCTGTTCTGATGATATGCGCTTGTCACTCCCTCCAGAGGTCCACACGGTATCAGCCAGAGTCTCTGCATGTCTGATATTGCCATCTGGATGAAGGAGCACCATCTCCAGCTCAACCGGGCAAAGACGGACCTTCTTGTTATCCCAGCTCGTCATCTCTGCTAAGTGAGGCTCATCATCATTAACACCTGCCCTTGAAGTGGCGACCAGTGAGAAGTTGTCCTTCACTGGCCATACTGCTATGGTCTCTTGGTCTTGCAGATTTGCTCATTACAGCATCCACAAGATCAGACGTACCTGACGGAGTACACAGCACAGCTCACGTCAGGACAACTGGAACTGTCTTTATGTGCCACAAGGTGCTGCAGATGATTCAGAATGCCACAGCACGTCTGGGGTCACTCCTCTTTTTGGGTCACCACATTGGCTCCCTGTAGCAGCGTGTATTTAGTTCAGATCCTTGATCCTTGTCTACAGAGTAGGCAGTGGGTCACTATCTCTGTACTGTATATTGAGGCCCCTGCTTCTTCTTGACCACTAAGCTCTGCTGATGAATGGCATCTCATGATGCCACACACAGCTCAATCCAGACTCTTCATGTGTAGCTCCTGCCCGCCTGCACATGAACTGCTGACCCCCTCAGTGTGTTTCAGAAGCGCTGGAAGCCCCTCGTCTTTGGCGGATTCTAATTTAGGACTTGTAACTCGCTTGTATTTCTGTCCTGAGCTCTTCGCTTGTGATGATCAGTTTTGTCACCTTGTCTTGTCACGCTTGTTCCGAAACAGTCCCCCAGACTGACCGTCACTCGAACAGGTTGGCCTCTTTTGTTAAGTCGCTTTCAATAAAAGCGTCTGCTAATAAATGAATGTAAATGCAAAATATATTTGGAGACGGGGATTCAAACCCAAAGTACCTGCGCCACCCCCACCCCAGCTACACCTATGGTACCACTTGGCTCACCTGTGCAAATGCATCCAGTGGCTGGCGACATCCAACGACATGCTCAGCTGGAAGAGGATGGTGTACTGAGGGTACAGCAGGGACAGGTTGACGAGCAGACACATCGTGGCACAGCGGTCTGTCAGCATATCCAACATGGCTCCGAATTTTGTACCTGAACACAACAGTCCACAGTTAGTATCCTTCTTCTTCTTCTTCATACTTACTTCTTGCCAGGACCAAGTGGCCCTCAGTTCACCAACCTGTCGAGCACACACTCCCTCCAGTCCCAGGGATAGACAAACCACACACTGGGGGGCAAGTCTGCAGGGCTAGTTGATGGCCAGTGTTACCATGAAATTCAGAGTGCCACCCAGTGTGCCCACCATCCATCCATTTTCTGCCACTTACACTGTCTGGGTCGCAGAGGCAGCATCCTCAGTGAAGATTCCCAGATGTCCTGTACTCCTCCAGGGGGATACCAAAGTATTCTCAAGCCAACTGGGGGATTTAATCTCTCCAGCACCTCCTAGGTCTGCCCTGAGGTCTCCTGCTGGTTAGACGGACCCTGAAACATCTGCACAGGGAGGCATCGGGATGAGATGCCCGGACCACCTCAACTGGCTGCTTTCGATGCGGAGGAGCCGCCTGCGCTTCCCACCTGACCTCTAAGGCTGAGCCTTGAGCAGGAAGCTTCTTTCTGCTGCTTGTATCCATAGTCTACTTCTGCTGGTCATTACCCAAACCTCATGGCCATAGGGGAGGTCAGGAATGAAGACCACCAGTAAATATGGAGCTTTGCCTTTCTGCTCAGCTCTCTCTTCATCACAGCTAACCGGCACAACGGACGCCACTCCGACCCACCTGTTGATCTCCCACTCTCTTTTTCCATCACAAGACCCCGACATACTTAAATTCCTCCACTTGAGGTAGCACCTTACCCCCAACCTGGAGAGGGCACCCCACCCTTTTCAGTCACTACCCAAAACGTGCAGCCATAGGTGAGGGTGGGAACGTAGATTGACCAGTTAATCAAGAGCTTTGCCCCAATGATAGTGTTCCACTGACCAGAATAGCATAAGGAGATGAGCTGCCAGCCTGTTAAGTCAATTTGGGTAGACTGGCACCTCCAGGGGAGGAGGTCATTTTGGGTAGACTGGCACCTCCAGGGGAGGAGGTCATTTAACCAGACTAAGCCCCCAACAATAGCATGTTGAGTGCCCACTACACTGATGCTCATTGGGAATTTTTGGACTTGATTACACCAACCCCAAAGTATTTCTGGTGCCTCCCACCCTTACCATTTTGGTCTGGTGCCACCTTTGCCCACCTCTAAAGTAAGCTCAGCCTCTAGTTGACAAACAGACACTTCCAGAGCTGGTAGACCCACCTTGATTGAGCGCCCGGGCTGCATGTCCATCAAAGGCATCCAGCAGACCACTTAGCAGGTAGAAGAAGGCGGCCAGCAGAGGGTTTGTGGGCATGAAAGCAAAGGCCACGAAGGCAAAGAGGATCCGACAGTAACCTAAAGAGCAGAGCAGAACACAACACGGTGACTGTAAAGAAGTTTCCAGAAAGAGCCAGCAGGGGGCGCCAGTTTAGCTGAACGGCTCAGTTCTGCACGGCTCGGTTCGGGATGGCCTCCTTACCTATCAGGTTGGGCACGAACAGGAAGATGTTTTCTTCTTGCATCCTGGCGCCTTGAACGTCTCACCAAATGGCACTGAACCGATCGCCCGTTTCTTTTATTACTTTACTATCTTCTTATTTATTCATCTTTTTTATGCATCTTCTTCCTATTAAAGTAAATATTAAAACAGAATCAATCAACGACTCAAATGTCGCCGAGCGCAGAGGTGAAACCCACACAGCGCTGAGCGGATTTCCGGCGTCCCCTTTAACTGACGGCGTGACGTCAACAGTGACGAACCGCCTGGGTTGTACCATTGTTATCGCGAAGAGGAGGCCCGCAGATTAAGCCGGCCGCTCCCATGACTCGTTTTCAAAGCGGGAGAGGGCCAACCCAAGAATGGATGGCAAAAATCAAAGTGAAGTTCTGGTGAGTGGAAGGAAATACGAAGAATAAATTTCCCAGAAGATGACCTCTAAGTTGCAGTCCTCTCCTGATCAGTCTGCACGGTTTAGCCGTCCGCTGCTCTCCAGAGCAGTTTGAAGTGGTCGCGCCCAAGTCGCCTAGCAACAGGCTTTGACAAGCGCTAAATGAAGTCGGAGGATAAAATGGTCGGCGAGGGGAAGAGTTGAGCGTAAAACACAAATCCATCCATCTATCCATCCATTGTCCAACCCGCTATATCCTAACTACAGGGTCAGGGGGGTCTGCTGGAGCCAATCCCAACCAACACAGGGCGCAAGGCAGGAAACAAACCCCGGGCAGGGCGCCAGCCCACCGCAGGTAAAACACAAATGAAGAGGAGAAAGAAGAAGAGGAGGAGGAGGAGCAGCTTGGCGTGAGAGCGTGCGGCCGGAGACCGACCATCCACTTGTGTCATGAAGTCCGAGCCTACAGAAACAGACAGGACAGCACGCTTTAATAATAAAAATAATAATAATAATTGTATTTGTAACGTGCTTTTCTTAAAGGTTTAACAAGGTAAATTCACGCAGTCACCGTCAGTGAAACAGACTGGGCCAATTTACCGATAGTACTGGGATCTGAGAGGATAGAATGGTGCAAAGCCGTGTCGGTAAGGGGACAACGTGCAAAGTCCTTACCGACGGGGTTAGAATTCTGAGTAACCGCCGTACCGACCGACAGGGTAACGTGCAACGTGAGAATTACAAAACTCCACGGAGAGGCGCCGGCATTTGACAAACCCGCCTATTCACATTCGAGTCGCGTCCTCTCGGAGCATCCCGCACAACGCAGGGACCCTCCGAAGGTGTCGCAGGACTCCGCCAGTTCGATAAAAAGTGCTGCAGTCAAGCGCCCCCGGTGGCGAAGCCTCTGAACTGCACACAGAATCACCGGCGCTTTAATGGTTGGTCTGCCCCCGGGGCGTCACCTGAAGGACACATCGCAGTGACGGATACGCGGTGGGTTCACAGTTTAAAGAGCCCCTGTGAGGGAGTGTGCGAGTCTGAAGACCCCCCCGGCGTGTAACTTCAAGGTTACTGCCCGGCGTACTGTTAGTGTGTCTCCACCTTCGGATCGTTCGAGTCCAACACATGCGGTAAAGTTAAAAGGACCAAGCGAAAGAGTAAAGGAAAAGGCAAAGGCGCTTACAACGCGCTCATAATGTTTCTCAGATACTGGGGGAGCACTGACTCGCCCATCGCGTGAACCTGCTGCCTGTATGACGTGGACCACAGGCTCGGGCCGTACAGGGGGCACTCAGTTTAAGAAGACCACAATTCATCTGACTAAGTCTCTACTGCCCGCTGCTGTCGGGCAATTCAGTGCTTTTCACCAACGTCCCAAACTAAATGCTGATACTCTTTGAGTTCGTTTTGCAGTTTCCGCACAACATACTGCACGTTTATTGGTTGATTTATTAATTGTATTGTTTCTCCTGTGAGTCTGTAGTTAGGATGTTACGTTTCTGCTGCTCTGTGCATCCAAATTTCTCCCTTGAGCTTAATAAAATTTAGCGAATCTAAACACTTTGGTCACGTGGAAAGGAACAGGGCTATCCGGAGAAAAACGACACGTGGGCACCGGGAGAACATCCAAGAAAATCACAGGAACCTCCGAGCAGCTCCCTCGGAACAAAGCCAGCGACCCTCCAAGAAGGAGACTCAGCCAGTCACGTCAGTCAACCAAACTTTGTTTTATATAGCGCCTTACCTACAAGCAACAAGTCATGTGGCTCTGCGCAGAGAAAGCTGGAGATACAATTCAATACAAGTCGATGTAATGTAAGATTCTAGAAATAATAGCAGCAAAACTAGAGGATCTAATAATAATAATAATAATAATACGTACAATCATCATCGCCACCACCCTCAAAATATTAATAACAATAATAAGAATGAGATTATTGTTGTTATGAGGGTGGTGATGATGATAGAAATTGTTCTTATTATTTTAACTTCTTTGGATTTCTTAATAATAGCAATAGTAACAATAATAGAAATATAAATATAATACTGTAATATCTAATAAAAATATAGGACGTTTAGTGTTATTTGGATTTATTAATAATAATAACAACAGTAACAATAATATAAATATAATACTGTAATATCTAATAAAAATATAGGACGTTTAGTGCTATATTAATCATCATCACCACCCAATGATAATGTTGTTCTTCTTATTACTGTTATTATTAATATTATGACAGTGATAATGATGATGAGGCATATTATTATGATATTTGGAATTATTAGTAGTAATATCAACAATAGCAATAATAATAATAATAATACAATATCTAATAATATATGACGTTTAGTAGTATAATAATCATCACCACCTAATAATAATGTTGTTCTTATTATTGTTATTATTAATATTGTGATGAAGCAGATTATTATGAGTATTGGAATTATTAGTAGTAATATCAACAATAGTAATAATATTATAAATATAATACTGTAATATCTAATAAAAATATATGACGTTTAGTGCTGTAATAATCATCATCACCACCCAATAATAATGTTGTTCTTATTATTGTTATTATTAGTGTTATGATAAAGCAGATTATTATGATTATAGGAGTTATTAGTAGTAATATCAACAATAGTGATAATAATAATATAAATACTATAAAATCTAATAATACGACATATAGTGCATTAATAGTAATCATCATCCTCATAATACTAATAATAACAATAATCAGAAGAACGTTATTATAATATTATGGGGATGATTATTATACCGTATGTTATATGTTGTTATTTGATGTTACAGTATTATATACAGTATGTACTGTTATTATTATTATTATTATTGCCGTTGTTAATATTATTAGTAGTAAATCCAAAGAGCTGTAAATAATAATAATAATATATATGTTATTACATGTTAATATATAATATTATAAACTAAACTTTAGATCACTTACAGCACCGCGGGGAGTGTGCATTTGAAAGGTGCTGCGTACCAATAACATGGCTGCGCTGCACCGCACCGTCGTCTGAATGTCCAGCAGGGCACTGGCCTGTGTGTGTGGGACCCCCCGAGAGTGACTTCACCTGCCAGAATCAGGTAAACTGGAGGAGCTCCGCGCTGGTAACACCCGTCGAGGGAGAAGAGCAGAGCAGAGGGACGGAGCGTCTGTCGCCATGAGAGCTTCACTTATGAAGGGCAGCGACGAGCGTCGACTCCTGGGTTGTGACAGAGAGATGAGAAGCATTATAAAATAGATAATATGAAAGGCACTATACAGTATAATAGATAGGCAGATCAATTTGAAAGCTACTATATAATAAGCGCTATATAAATGTAAAGAATTCTTATTCTTCTATTCAGATATGAGAAGCTCTATATAATTGATATGAAAGTTACTAAGTAATAGATAACTAGATAGAAATGAAGGGCATTATAAAACAGATAGACAGATGTGAAAGGCACCATACGATATACAGTTTGAACGGCAGGATATAATTAATAGATATGAAAAGTATTACATAAATAATAAGAAGATACTGTAGATATAGACATGAAAGGCGCTATATAATTGGGTAAATAGATATGGAAGGCTTTATCTAATAGATATATGAAAGTCACAATATAATAACTAGACCGCGATGAAAGGCATCATATAAAGATCAGTAACTAGACGTGAAGGCGCTATATAACAGAGAGAGATCAACATGAAAGGCGCTGTATTAGCCAGAGAGCCGGACCTCCGTCATGGTGGTCCTACTGGCTCTTTAGCCACACAGCTGGTGTCTTTTTTGTTTTTTATTCCCAGGGGGTGCAGCTGAGTGTCAAACACAACGCAAACCTGCAGCGCCCTCTAGTGCCTACTGGAGTAGCTTTGCCCAGGTAGTGCCCGAGGTGTTCCGCTGCCCAAATCTGAAGTGACACCGGGTCTGCTGTCTTGATGCTGCCCATTGTTTTCACCCCTCCGACTAAGCAGCACCCTCATCTGGGCTGGCATGGCATTTTTCAGCTTGGCCTGGTCCCATTAATGGGACCCATCAAACTGCAGACTGGGTCAAGTGTGAGGACAATGCGGTCTGCCAGCTGTCAGGTGGATTTAGGGGGAAGAAGATTGAATTCCCAGCCCTACTTTCTGTGCCCTGGTGTCACAATTATTTATTTGTACCGCTGATTGTCAGCAATCTACACAGAAATGCGGACTATGAAGGGCGCTATATGATGTGACTTCTGACTGACTACATGACCACACTTTGAGTTTGGGGTCAGGAGTGAATTCTGACTTATGGAACCAAATCCAAGGAAACTGGAGAATGTCCCTGCTGCTGCCTGGTGGCCCTGAGGAGCTTTAAGGCTTGTTTGACTCACCTTTGGGCATTTATTGAGCACATAAACTAATTGAAGGTGCAGGGATGCCAGTTTGGGGCACATTAAGGCAAGTAGAGCTTTTACCACACCATGTCTGCTGGTTACCATGCCAGTCTATAAGTGACTGCAGTAGCCACCCAGCCGATGGGTCCATCTTTGTTTCATAACTGGCACATCAGAGAGTCGCTGATATTCCAGGTGGCCTCTTTGCTCCTCTTCACAGCTCAGTGCCTGATCTCTGCCCACAGCAGGCCATTTGTCTTCCTTGTTCTCACAGGTGTCATTCCGTCACAGCGGGCAGCCATCTCCTTGGGCAGCAGTCCAAATGGAGGAGAACAAATCAACATAATGTCATGTTCCTGTCTGCACAAAGAGCTGTAATGGGACCAAAGAACTGGGCAGCGCATCCAGTCATCAATCCGCCACGTCAGGTACTTCTATGAGGTGGCACAACGTGCCAACAATCCTGAACTTGTACATCAGCTGTCATAAATTTCCAGGATAAAACGCCAGCTGAAGAGGCCCGAGTTCAAGTCGTGCCATGGTGCCCGTCTGTGTGGAGTTGATGCCTTCTTCCCATGTTTGACTTCTCCCACATTTCAAAGCATTGCTGGCTGGCAGGGCTGCCAATCCAAAATAGGAACAGAGTGAATGGTATTAAGTGGCATCCCAGCTGGGGTCTGGTCCTGCCTGGCATGAAATGCTGCTGGAGTAGGCGCCACCTTCTGAGACAAAATACACTCGGAAAGAAAATATTTCTGATATTGTTTATCATGTATATAGTGCCTTTCATCGCCTACATGTTCTATGCAGAGTAACTGATTGTTTGATGGGCTGGCCGGTTGGTTGATGTAGTAAAACATTTCTTCTGACAATGGGATCCACTCCACTTAAAGAACATTCACGCCATCACCAACCTCCTATAGCGCCTTTCATCAACAAGGTTGATTGACTGATGGA